>NC_053134.1:2954119-2989119 GCF_010015445.1 Perca fluviatilis
GACACACACACACACACACACACACACACACAGATAAACAGACACACACACACACACACAGCACACACTACACATTACGTACACACAATATCATCGACGACGACACAGACAGAAACACACACACGCAGACCACAGACGCACGCACACACATACACACAGAAACACACAAGCACACTCGCACGCACACACACACACACACACACACACACACACACACACAGACACACAGACACACACACACATATAAATAAACACTCCGTAACTACATTTGTAAATGCAAAGAATAATTGATTGATAATTAATCAATTAGTAGTTTCCAATTACTAAACTAACCAGCGACTGTTTGCAGGGCCGTCCTCAACTAAAGACCTTCTTACTTGTCGTGTGATTTTGTCGACTAACTGTTGAATAATCAGTTGATTTTAACTGACAGATCTGTGGCCTTTGAGTTGTCGTTAACCCTTGTTTTGTCTTCCCGTCAGCCTTGAACTCGTTGAGCACTTTTTTTTGCTTTTGACTCAACAAACCTAATTTAAATGACATTATACCACATTATTTAGTTAAAGAAAATCAGACATTGTGAATTATTTTGACTAATAGTTAAGATAAGAAGATGTTGAGAGCATCACAGACTGGTTTATGTCAAAGTTTAGTCAGGAGACTGTTATGAAACCATAAAACAAATTGAGTAAAACAAACATACATGCATCCATGTAATTTTGGGGCAATTTTGGTTAAAAGAAACTCATATTACTGATATAAAAAAAGTTGGAAAACGGGTCAGATTTGACCCTAGGACAACACAAGGGTTAAGACTAAAAAAAAAAAAACAGCAGCACAGAGCAGTCTATTTATCGTGGGGCTGTGCAATTAATCAAAATATAATCGTGATTATGATTTCGGCTCCCATTGATCACAAAAACACAATAATCGAGAAAAACAATTAGTAGTTATAAGTAAACTCTTATTTATTTTCTCTTGTGTTCTGAATGAAAAAATAAAGTTTAAATAGGAAAAGTAATTAGGCAAATTCCACAGTTTATGTAACATTTTCCACAGTTTCTTAAAGCGCCCATTTTATGCTCATTTTCAGGTTTATAACTGTATTTTAAGGTTGTACCAGAATAGGTTTACATGGTTTAATTTTCAAAAAACACCATATTTTTGTTGTACTGCACAGCTCTCTCTCACTGCTGCAGATCCTCTTTTCACCTGGCTTCTGTTTTAGCTACAGAGTGAGACCTCTTTTCTTCTTCTTCTTCTGTACTATCTTTGATTGCACTCGCACATGCTCAGTAGCTCAGATCGTAGATCATGTCAGCTAGCTCCATAGACAGTAAAAGAAAGGCTGTCTGGGAGACTTCTTCTAAACCAGGGAGCACATGTTAGTAGTTCTTTTGGTAGATTATGGTGAACTTGTGTGTGTTGTAGCAGCGCTTTGCTATTGAGAACGAGGTAGCATGCTAGCGTTAACGCTACGAGCTAACGGTTGCGGTTAGCCAGCTCGTTTCGGCTAGTGACGTAGAAAGCCGTGCAGATGTTGACCAGCTCACCAGGAGACTGAAGGCAGGACACATTCAGACACCAGATCTCACTCAGAACACCATAGATGGATTTTATTCAAAGTGTGTATGTGTCTGGAAGCACCAGAGACACAAAATAACACCCCAAATCACCAGAAAAAGTGATTTGTTTTCATAATATGGACACTTTAAGTTCAATAACTGCAACATCTCTCCAGAAGTCAACGAGTAATCGTGTTAAATTATCGTGATTTCAATACTGACCAAAAATAATCGTGATTATATTTTAATTTTTTTTCCATAATCGAGCAATCCTAATTTATCGTCTGTAAAAAAAAAAAAAAACTCCAGGTTTTACCTGTAGGAGGTTTTGGCTTTCAGCGGCCCGTCACAGAAGCCGCCGTAGCTGTCGCTCAGGTAGAGGTCATCGTCATGGTAACGGTCACATGCCCCGCCCAGTCGATCCCCTCCGGCGCCCAGGTTCACCTCCACAACCTGATCAATTATTGATCCAACAACAACAACAAAAAAACAATTAATTAATTGTAATAATTGGTTTTTGTTTCTCCTTCGTGACTAATCGGTTGTTTCCTGTCAGTCGGTCGTTCTTTGTTCGCCGCGGCGTTGTCACTGCCCGATGTGAGTCGAGCGCCGATGTGAGTCGAGCGTGCTCAGAATTAAACGGTTTTCGGCATAACGTGTCTTACTGAAATTTGTGAAATCTGTAAAATAATAAACTTTTCTCTTTACATACAATAACAGAAGATGGAAATCATTTCAAAAAACGTTTTAGCTATCTATGATTGTTCGATTGCTAACGTTAGCTCAAAACGCCGTTAGCATCTAGTAGGCTACTTGATTGCTAACGTTAACTCAAAACGTCGTTAGCATCTTAGCTAACAGTCATTTCAAAAACGTTTAAACTAGTGCACTAAATATAGGGCACTAGTTTTAGCTATCTATGAATGTTTGATTGCTAACGTTAGCTAAAAACGCCATTAGCATCTAGTAGGCTACTTGATTGCTAACGTTAGCTCAAAACGCTGTTAGCATCTAGTAGGCTACTTGATTGCTAACGTTAACTCAAAACGTCGTTAGCATCTAGTAGGCTACTTGATTGCTAACGTTAACTCAAAACGCCGTTAGCATCTAGTAGGCTACTTGATTGCTAACGTTAACTCAAAACGCCGTTAGCATCTAGTAGGCTACTTGATTGCTAACGTTAACTCAAAACGTCGTTAGCATCTAGTAGGTTACTTGATTGCTAACGTTAGCTCAAAACGCCGTTAGCATCTTAGCTAACAGTCATTGCAAAAACGTTTAAACTAGTGCACTAAATATAGGGCACTAGTTTTAGCTATCTATGAATGTTTGATTGCTAACGTTAGCTAAAAACGCCATTAGCATCTAGTAGGCTACTTGATTGCTAACGTTAGCTTAAAACGCCGTTAGCATCTAGTAGGCTACTTGATTGCTAACGTTAACTGAAAACGCCGTTAGCATCTAGTAGGCTACTTGATTAACGTTAACTCAAAACGTCGTTAGCATCTAGTAGGCTACTTGATTGCTAACGTTAACTCCAAAACGCCGTTAGCATCTAGTAGGCTACTTGATTGCTAACGTTAACTCAAAACGTCGTTAGTATCTAGTAGGCTACTTGATTGCTAACGTTAACTCAAAACGTCGTTAGCATCTAGTAGGCTACTTGATTGCTAACGTTAACTCAAAACGTCGTTAGCATCTAGTAGGTTACTTGATTGCTAACGTTAGCTCAAAACGCCGTTAGCATCTAGTAGGTTACTTGATTGCTAACGTTAGCTCAAAACGCCGTTAGCATCTAGTAAGCTACTTGATTGCTAACGTTAGCTCAAAACGCCGTTAGCATCTAGTAGGCTACTTGATTGCTTACGTTAGTTCCAAACGCCGTTAGCATCTAGTAGGCTACTTGATTGCTAACGTTAGCTCAAAACGCCGTTAGCATCTTAGCTAACAGTCATTTCAAAAACGTTTAAACTAGTGCACTAAATATAGGGCACTAGTTTTAGCCATCTATGATTGTTTGATTGCTAACGTTAGCTCAAAACCATAGACAGTTTATCGGAGGCTACTTGTCGCAAAGTGACGCATGCGCAACTCTCATCTGCACTCGACTCACATCGGGCAGTGACAGCGTTGTCTGTGGTCACCTGAGCAGTGGCGGTGTCGGCATCCTGCGGGCAGCGGCTGGAGAAGTAGGCGCTCTGATAGGCTCGCACGGAGGAGTTGCTGATGTAGTCGCGGTAGGAGGGCAGAGGGTGGCGCTGCTCCGGCTGCAGCATCTCATTGGCTGTCAGAAGAGATGTGAACGGTCAAAGAAGGCCCAGAGCTGGTTTCATTAAAGGGTAACTTCAGTACTTTATCAACCTGGACCCTATTTCCCCATGCATTGGTGTCCAAGTGACTAATGTGAACAAAAACCTTTGAAATTGGTCCAGTAATGGACGAGAACGTTGTCACCGGCAGCAGCGAACCGGGCTGCAATGTAACCCTACAGGACAGATGTTTCAGTTTGCATCCACTAAAACTCCACCAGACTCCATGTAAATAATCAGGACTTTTAGCGTGTATAGAGCAGCATATTTCCACCAGACTCCATGTAAATAATCAGGACTTTTAGCGTGTATAGAGCAGCATATCTCCACCAGACTCCATGTAAATAATCAGGACTTTTAGCGTGTATAGAGCCAGCATATCTCCACCAGACCCATGTAAATAATCAGGACTTTAGCTGTATAGAGCTAGTGATTCACTAGATCTACGTAAATAATCAGGACTTTTAGCTGTAAGTGAGCCAGCATATCTCCACACACATGTAAATGGGTGAATTATGGTTTATTTCAACCAAACCAGAATGGTGATTGTTGCAACAGTGGAAAGATGAACCGGTGACGGCTTTTGATAGTTTTATTTAGTTTCTGTCCACTTTGACTGAAGTGTGTTTTCATTTACGATAAAAGTCCTGATTATTTACATGGAGTCTGAGTTTGGTGATGGTGATTTCGGGCTGTTTCATGTTAAACTAAAATATTTAACAAGAGGAGAGAAGACACTAGAACAATATTCATATTTAACAAGAGGAGAGAAGACACTAGAACAATATTCATATTTAACAAGAGGAGAGAAGACACTAGAACAATACAATATAGATCAGTCTGGCATCTTGACATAGAGAAAATTTGGAGCCGTTCACCAAACGACCGACCAATCAGCGTTGGTTTTGGTGATAGACAGATGGTTTATCCAATCAGCTAACCAGTATTTTCAGACAGCGGTAGCACTAATTCTGTTAGCTGCTCGCTAATGCTTTCTTCTCTTGGATCCTTCTTTTGGATTATGGACCAGGAAGGAAGGGCCTTTTATTCCTAAATTCTCGTTACACAAATGGCAAATCTCCTTTACCGACATGCTGCTAGCTTGCTGAGCTAACGAGCTATGCTTTGCCTGCAGCAGCAGCAGCAGGGGTAGCGTGGCTCGTGGTTGTATTTTCATACGCTTCGCTGAACTGATTGGTTGATTTGGCCCTGTCTATCACCAACTATAGGTGGTAGATAGACAGATGGTTTATCCAATCAGCTAACCAGGATTTTCGCCCCCCTTCCCAAAAGTTCTCCAACTGAAATTTTCCCAGATGGATGTGCCGAGCTAATGGGAAGCGATCCATCTGGTGGAGTCAGGTTAGAGTATTTCTACACTGAGGTATATATTACTACTTTCACTGAAGTAGAACATCTGAGATACTTCTTCAAACAAACTACATGACGAATGAATGAACAAAGTGAATGGTTCCCTCTGGTCTCAGGGGACCAGTCCTATTTACACTCAGCTTTATTTACACATCACACTGGAGGGGGAGGGAGGGTGTGTGTGTGTGTGTGTGTGTGTGTGTGCGTGTGTGCCTTCGAGTGTGTGTGTGTGTCTGTGTGTGTGTGTGCCTTTGTGCGTGTGTGTATGTGTGTGTGTGTGTGCCTTTGTGTGTGTGTATGTGTGTGTGTGTGCGCCGTGCGTGTGTGTGGAGGAAGTATGGAGACCATCTCGGCAGGTGGTGGTGGTGGCATTGTCTTAGGTGGCAGGCAGGCAGGTGGTGGTGGCAATGGTCCAGGACAGGAACAGATGGTCTTAGTGGACAGGGACAGGGTGGACAGGAGATACGTGTGTTCAGGTGCGTGCGGTCTCCTCTGCGTGTGTGTGCGTGTATATGTGTGTGCGGGTGTCCTTCCCTGCAGGTGTGTGTGTGCGTGTGCGTATACGTGCGTGTGCGTGTGTGTCCTCTCGCGGTGTGTGCGTGTGCGTGTGTGCGTGCGTGCGTGCATAGCGTGCGTGCACTTAACGGCCCAACGGTAATCCGAGCCAGGTGCGTCACCGGGGATCCCCGTCTGGTCCCGGCTGATCCATTGACTCTATCCACACCCAGCACCTTGCACCATGGTCCAGCCGCTACGTGATCACCGCCAGATCTTAAGTCGAGAAGTCAGCCCCTGTCGTCAGTATTTAATGACACCGATCCCAGAGGGAGCCTGTCGGCGCAGAGGATAGCGACCAGGAGCAGGAGAGGGAGGAGGAGGAGAGAGGGAAGCAGTGGATGGACTTCAGAGGAGAGGGACCTGAAGGAGAGAGGAGTCAAGGAGAGAGGGGAGGAGTCAAGGAGGGAGGAGTCAAAGGGGGAGGGAAAGGAGGAGTGGAGGGAGCCAAGGAGGGAGGGGAGGGAGGAAAGGTGGAGGAAACAGGAGGAGAGAGAGGACAGTGGAGGGAGGCAAAGGGAGGGAGACAAGGAGGGGGGGAGCCAAAGGAAGGACAAGGAGAGGGAGAGGAGGAGAAGAGGAAACCAGGTGGGAAGAGTCAAAGGGGGAGGAGAGGAGAACAGGTGGGAGGAGTCAAGGAGAGAGGAGAGGAGACAAGGGGGGAGGAGTCAAAGGGGGAGGAGAGGAGACAAGGAGAGTACAGGAGAACAGGTGGAGGAGTCAAAAAGGGGAGGGAGGAGGACAAGGAGGGAGGAGACTAGTGGGAGGAACAAGGAGGGGAGGAGGAAATGGGGGAGGAAAGGAGACCGGAGGGAGGAGGGAGAGGATGGAGGACAGGAAGAAGAAGAAGGAAGGAATGAAAATAGTGGATCTTAATGGAGAAAATAAAAGGAATAAGAAATAAAGAGAAGAAGAGAGGAAGAGGAAAAGAATAAAAAGGACAAGAAGAGGAGGAAGGGAGGGAGACAAAGGAGAGAGAAGAGGAGGACAAGAGGACGAAGAGAGGAGAGAGGAGAGGAGACAAGAAGAGGAGAGAGGAGAGGAGACAAGAAGAGAGGAGAGAGAAGAGGAGACAAGAGAAGAGGAGACAAGAGGAGACAAGAAGAGAGGAGGGAGGAAAGTAGACAAGAGGAGAGGACACAAGAAGAGATGAGAGAGGAGAGGAGACAAGAAGAAAGGAGAGAGGAGACAAGAAGAGAGGAGAGGAGACAAGAGAAGAGGAGACAAGAGGAGAGAGGAGAGGGAGATGGAAGAGGACAAGAGGAAGAGGAGGAAGGACAGAAGAGAGGGAGGAAGGAGAGGACAGAAGAGAGGACAGAAGAAAGGAGGACAGAGAGGAGAGGACAAGAGAAGAGACAAGAAGAGGAAGGAGCAAGAAAAAGAGAAGAGGAGAAGAGGAGACAAGAAGAGAGGAGAAAGAGACAAGAGGGAGGAACGGAAGACGATGAGAGGAAGAGGAGACAAAGAAGAGGAGACAAGAGGAGAGGAGAGGAGACAAGAGAAGAGGAGACAAGAGAAGAGGAGAAAAGAGGAGAGGAGAGAGAAGAGGAGACAAGAGGAGAGGAGAGAAAAGAGGAGACAAGAAGAAAGAAGGCAAGAGGAGAGGAAACAAAGAGAGAAGAGGGGAGATAGATGACAAAAGGAGGGTAGGTTTCCTTTTTTCTTTTTGCTGAGTCACAGTTTGTGTTGAAGGTCACACACACACACACACACACACACACACACACACACACACACTGCTGAGTGATGAGTCTGCGATGTTAAAGGTAACGCTGTGTTCATCTGTTCTGAGGAGAAGGTAGAAGTGAGAGAGAGGACAGAAAGAAGGAGAAGGAGGACATGTCTTCTCCTGGCTCATAGCAAACTGACGATAAAACCTCATAAATTCATATTAATTTATACAAAAACATCCCAAGAGGAGAGGAGACAAGAGGAGTGGATACAAAAAGAGAGGAGAGAGGAGAAGAGAAAATATAGAGAGGAGAGGAGACAAGAGAAGAGGAGACAAGAGGAGAAGAGAGGAGAGAGGAGAGGAGACAAGAAGAGAGGAAAGGAGACAAGAAGAGAGGAGAGAGAAGGGGAGACAAGAGAAGAGGAGAGAGAAGAGGAGACAAGAAGAGAGGAAAGGAGACAAGAGGAGAGGAGACAAGAAGAGAGGAGAGAGGAGAGGAGACAAGAGGAGAGGAGACAAGAGGAGAGGGATACAAGAAGAGAGGAGAGAGGAGAGGAGACAAGAGAAGAGGAGAAGAGGAGAGGAGACAAGAAGAGAGGAGAGAGAAGGGGAGACAAGAGAAGAGGAGAGAGGAGAGGAGACAAGAGAAGAGGAGACAAGAGGAGAGGAGACAAGAAGAGAGGAGAGAGGAGAGGAGACAAGAGAAGAGGAGACAAGAGGAGAGGATAAAGAAGAGAGGAGAGAGGAGAGGAGACAAGAGAAGAGGAGACAAGAGAAGAGGAGACAAGAGAAGAGGAAAGGAGACAAGAGGAGAGGAGACAAGAAGAGAGGAGAGGAGACAAGAGAAGAGGAGACAAGAGGAGAGGAGAGAGAAGAGGAGACAAGAAGAGAGGAGAGAGGAGAGGAGACAAGAGAAGAGGAGACAAGAGGAGAGGAGAGAGAAGAGGAGACAAGAAGAGAGGAGAGAGGAGAGGAGACAAGAAGAGAGGAAGTAGTTCTTTTGGAGATTATGGTGAACGTGTGTGTGTTGTAGCGGTGCTTTGCTATTGAGAACGAGCTAGCATGCTAGCGCTAGCATGCTAACGGTTGCAGTTAGCCAGCTCGTTTCGGCTAGTGACGTAGAAAGCCGTGCAGATGTTGACCAGCTCACCCGGAGACTGAAGGCAGGACACATTCAGACACCAGATCTCACTCAGAACACCATGGATGGGTTTATTTCAAAGTTTGTATGCGTGTGCATACAAGAGACACCAGAGACACAAAATAACACCCCAAATCACCAGAAAAGGTGATTTTTTTTCATAATATGGGCACTTTAAGACTCCTTAAAATTGTGGTTATATTTCCTGCACACAAACTCAAGTTGCATGGGTAAAAGTCACCAAAGTAAAGCTTTCTGTTTCTCCTTTACCGGCCTGTATCCATTAAATACTGCATCAGATGTTTGGCTGACCTCAGCCGGAGGAAATGAGAAACTAGGTCACTTTATACATATTTATAATGTGTAATTTTGAATTCCTCCTGCCGATCAGTTTCGATCCCTGCGGCCAAGAACCAGAATGTGATTAAAAATGGATTCAGACAGACGGCCAGCAGAGATCCAGACTCTCTGTTACGTCTCCATCTGGTGGAGAGAGGCACAAACAACGACCAGTCGGATTTATAAAATGCTTTGTGAAGATACAGGACCCTGTCTTGCATTCTGGGTGCGCTGGTCTTGCAGGGAGGTGTGTTCAGGTGCATTCTGGGCGCGTGCTGGTCTGACAGGGAGGTGTGTTCAGGTGCATTCTGGGCGTGCTGGTCTTACAAGGAGGTGTGTTCAGGTGCATTCTGGGGCGTGCTGGTCTTACAGGGAGGTGTGTTCAGGTGCATTCTGGGCGTGCTGGTCTTACAGGGGAGGTGTGTTCAGGTGCATTCTGGGCGTGCTGGTCTACACAGGAGGTGTGTTCAGGTGCATTCTGGGGCGTGCTGGTCTTACAGGGAGGTGTGTTCAGGTGCATTCTGGGCGTGCTGGTCTTACAGGGAGGTGTGTTCAGGTGCATTCTGGGCGCGTGCTGGTCTGACAGGGAGGTGTGTTCAGGTGCATTCTGGGGCGTGCTGGTCTTACAGGGAGGTGTGTTCAGGTGCATTCTGGGGCGTGCTGGTCTTACAGGGAGGTGTGTTCAGGTGCATTCTGGGCGTGCTGGTCTTACAAGGAGGTGTGTTCAGGTGCATTCTGGGGCGTGCTGGTCTTACAGGGAGGTGTGTTCAGGTGCATTCTGGGCGTGCTGGTCTTACAAGGAGGTGTGTTCAGGTGCATTCTGGGGCGTGCTGGTCTTACAGGGAGGTGTGTTCAGGTGCATTCTGGGCGTGCTGGTCTTACAGGGAGGTGTGTTCAGGTGCATTCTGGGCGTGCTGGTCTTACAGGGAGGTGTGTTCAGGTGCATTCTGGGCGTGCTGGTCTTGCAGGGAGGTGTGTTCAGGTGCATTCTGGGGCGTGCTGGTCTTACAGGGAGGTGTGTTCAGGTGCATTCAGGGGCGTGCTGGTCTTACAGGGAGGTGTGTTCAGGTGCATTCTGGGCGCGCTGGTCTTACAGGGAGGTGTGTTCAGGTGCATTCTGGGAGTATTGCTATCTTGAGGCAGCGGGATGTGATGGCGCCATTGACCAACAAAAACCTGGTCTAAAGTCAATAACGCAGAATTTCATTGTTCACACACACGCAGAAGATTACTAATAAAAATATTAGGGTGCAAATCCTCCATCATAACAGCAATGCTCCAAGGTCCAAACGCGCCTGGCTTTTAAAGGGAATGGGAGCTGATCTCTGATTGGTTGATTGCATGTTACGCCCAAAACACACCTCTGATTAATGAAGACACTAAGGACAACCCTTTAGAACCAGGCGCCCGGCGCACAGACCCTTTTTACTGCCGTCAGACTAGCAGAAGTGGATTTGGACACGTCCTAAACACACCTGCACCAGGCGCTCCACACCGTGTGCTTGGATCATTAAAATAGGGCCCAAAATCTTAATGCTAGACAATAGTGTTCTTCCAGCTTTCTGTCGACAGTTTATGTTTTGGCAGAGGTGGAAAGTAAGAAATTAAAATGACTCACATCACTGTAATAGAGTAGGGTTTTTATTTTTTCTGCGTGTTTTTACTTTTTAAAGTAGTTTTTAAAATCTTTAATTTTACTTTTACTTAAGTAAGATTTGTTTGAAATATTGTAATTTGCTTCATTTTCGATCAAATCCGTAATGTTTTTTACGGTGTGTTCAGGGGACAGGCAGCTAGCAGATAGTGAGATGTTTTTTACAGTGTGTTCAGGAGACAGACAGCTAGCAGATAGTGAGGAGATGTTTTTTACAGTGTGTTCAGGGGACAGACAGCTAGCAGATAGTGAGATGTTTTTTACAGTGTGTTCAGGAGACAGACAGCTAGCAGATAGTGAGGAGATGTTTTTTACAGTGTGTTCAGGGGACAGACAGCTAGCAGATAGTGAGATGTTTTTTACAGTGTGTTCAGGGGACAGACAGCTAGCAGATAGTGAGATGTTTTTTACAGTGTGTTCAAGGGACAGACAGCTAGTAGATAGTGCGGAGATGTTTTTTAAAGTGTGTTCAGGGGACAGACAGCTAGCAGATAGTGAGATGTTTTTACAGTGTGTTCAGGGGACAGGCAGCTAGCAGATAGTGAGGAGATGTTTTTTACGGTGTGTTCAGGGGACAGGCAGCTAGCAGATAGTGAGGAGATGTTTTTTACAGTGTGTTCAGGGGACAGCCAGCTAGCAGATAGTGAGATGTTTTTTACAGTGTGTTCAGGGGACAGACGCTAGCAGATAGTGAGATGTTTTTACAGTGTGTTCAAGGGACAGACAGCTAGTAGATAGTGCGGAGATGTTTTTTAAAGTGTGTTCAGGGGACAGACAGCTAGCAGATAGTGAGATGTTTTTACAGTGTGTTCAGGGGACAGGCAGCTAGCAGATAGTGAGGAGATGTTTTTTACGGTGTGTTCAGGGGACAGGCAGCTAGCAGATAGTGAGGAGATGTTTTTTACAGTGTGTTCAGAGGACAGGCAGCTAGCAGATAGTGAGGAGATGTTTTTTACGGTGTGTTCAGGGGACAGGCAGCTAGCAGATAGTGAGGAGATGTTTTTTACAGTGTGTTCAGAGGACAGGCAGCTAGCAGATAGTGAGGAGATGTTTTTTACAGTGTGTTCAGAGGACAGGCAGCTAGCAGATAGTGAGGAGATGTTTTTTACGGTGTGTTCAGGGGACAGGCAGCTAGCAGATAGTGAGGAGATGTTTTTTACAGTGTGTTCAGAGGACAGGCAGCTAGCAGATAGTGAGGAGATGTTTTTTACAGTGTGTTCAGGGGACAGGCAGTAGATAGTGAGGAGATGTTTGCTGTATGTTACAAAAAAATGTTGTAGCCTAAAAAAACGCGTCACATCACTTAGAGCACCTTTAATACACCAAATGTTGTTTTTTTTTTCCACGTACTTGTCCTAACGTTCCTCTGGATTGGCTGGCTCCTGACCGCGGGCCTGTCCGGGGCTCCGCCCCCGCTTAGGGTCGCCACGGTGAAGTTGTACAGTCGCCCCGGAAACATCCCGCCCAGGACGCGGCCGGTCAGGTGAGTCTGCGTGACCGACAGCCTGTCGGGAGGCGTCCACTGCAGGCCGAAGCTGTCGTAGTCGCCGGAGGCGGGACCGGACCACGACAGCTCTATCGTGTCATTGGTCGGGCCTTGTTTGACGGACAGGTGGGTGGGCGGCTCTGGAGCTGAAAGAGAGGAACCCAATATTAACAGTCGGTATTAATACTCTGAGGACACAAGACGCACCGGCATCGTCCAAACAATGTTTGACAAAACTCCTGCTCAAAATGCAATATTACAAAATATCATTTCAGACATTTATTTACAATTTTAAACTTAATTATATAACGTAAGACTTCGGTAAACTAAAGAAAAAAAAAACAAAGAACGGCACTGGAGTCATTCTTAAAAAAGCCAAGATGTGTTCGGAGTTTAAAGTTCAATCTATCAGCCAGCATTGCTCTGATTGGTTGGAGCGCTATCCTATTGCGTGCAGAGGGTTATTTGAAAGACAACCGTTTGTCCCGCCCCCTCGGATTGAGCCCAGCCAATGGGGAGTTCCCAGACCTCAACATCTGGATGTGGGTCTGGCTGGTCAGGAAAACTGAAAACTGACCCTATGTTCCAGTAGAACTACATGAAGCAGGTCATTTAAAAATAATTCAGATTCAGATGCACCAATCAGGGCCCGGGAGGGGGGTCTAACTGGGGGTCAATCACTGCTCATGCACTCGCATTCATTCTCCAGCCCAACATCATCACATTCACTTCAAGTACCCCATGCCAATCTCTAGGTATGGTGAAGGGTATGTGATGATGTGGGGCTATTTTAATTCCTGTATTTTAAGGAAGAACATTTATTTATTTAGTCACGATACATTATTCATTCACAAAGAAAATTGGTGTCCTTAAAGGTTGGATTTTTCCTCATTTTTATTTATTAAGGCATTAAGATCAATTTCCAAAAGGTGATTTTTTTTTTAATTCCTCTTTTTAGACAACTTTAGCATGGGTGTATTCAATTATGCTGAGCACTGTACTTTAAGAACAGACACAACATGTGTGATTAACTATTGTAATGGATTGACAGCTCTAGTTTTTATTTGACGTACTGGTGCGTCCGAAGGCTGAGATGTTATTGGTCAGTTCCCCGCTGTGTGTGATGACCTCAGCGCGATACAGCCTACCAGGAATCAGCCCAGAGAACGTGTGACTCTTGTGCTGTGCCCCGAGCGTCTGGGCTCCCAGAGTGGCGCCAGAAACGTCGTACAATACCACCTGAAAACACACAAAGTACACAATATTCATAAACTATTCTATCTGATGTTTCTGGATTCATATTCATAATATGTGTATGTTGCATTTTACTGCTGTAGATGTCAAAGGTTGTGCTCAATATGTACTGTTGGGTAGTTAAATCTACAGCAATGCATCATATTCTACAAGACCATCATATGTTTGTAGCGTCGCTGTCCTGTGAGAACCACGTATCTCTAAAAAGATTGAAAACTTTTCAGGGTGTCAGAAAAACAGCGCTGTTTTCAGCTTTGTGACGACGCATTTTCCAGCTGATCCAAGAGGCTTTTTGAAGACTTCATGTAGCGTAAGAAGGAGGTGAATTTTCTCCACACTTAAAGGAACACGTCATCCATCAGATTATCACAAACATTCAACATCAGCACATCTGGAGATACCTGGTTTTCACTGGACAGGAAGGTGAGGAAAAAATGGGATCTGAAAAATAACTATAAAGCTGTCAGACAAATGTAGTGGAGTAAAAAGTACAATATTTACCTCTGAGATGTAGAGGAGTACAAGTAGAAAGCAGCAGAACATGGAAATATTCAAGTACAAGTACCTTGAATTACACAAACTAGCATATTTTCATTACTCTGTAACGATGTGTTAAACAGGCTCCAGGC
Source organism: Perca fluviatilis (assembly GCF_010015445.1). Taxonomy (NCBI): domain Eukaryota; kingdom Metazoa; phylum Chordata; class Actinopteri; order Perciformes; family Percidae; genus Perca; species Perca fluviatilis. The sequence continues at coordinate 2,968,095 of NC_053134.1, forward strand.
CCATCGTGCTGCCTTGGAAGCCCAAGTTAGTGCCTCTATGGCTGGGTGTTGACCTCCAGGGCCCTCGGCCTCACCTCCAGGCCCCAGTGAGTGGCTCTATGTCTGGGTTAATGTTCTCCATCACCCCCATGGTCCACCATGAGCCCCAGTAAGTGGCTCTAAGGTGCCTGTCTTTGCCAGGTGTCTCTTGAAAAGAAATGTGTATCTCACTGAGATTCCATCTGCTTAATTAAAATAAAATAAGTGAAATAAGTGAACCTGATAGCTGCTCCAGCTTCCGTCTCCGTGCTGCCAGCTGACCGTCAGTCTGTCCGTCCGTCCTGAACTCTCAACCTGCAGAGACGAAACTGAAGACGGGACTGCAGAGCAGAAAAGACAGAAAAGACAAATAATCAGTCCGTTTTTTTGTGATTGTCGCGGGCAAAAATCCTTGATTATGCAGCACGTTTTCTTAAAAAAATGCGATGGAATATGCTCTATGATATTTATGCAATTTTATGCGATGAAATTGCGGGGACTTGCAAATACTTGATGAAAAAGAGAAAAACAAGTGATTCCCCCCAAACATCCTGCTTTTCGATGATGTTCATGTAGCGTAAATACGTTACTTCATAACGTTCCCATGGCAACAGGGGAAAATGGTTGCTCTTATGTGAAGTAAACGCAACATTTTTCAACTTTCTGCTAAGATATATTATGTGACTTTTTTGCAACGAAAATGCGGGGATTATGAAATCATGCAAGCACCGCATATTTTGCGTGGAAATCAGCAATTTATGCGGCGAAAGTAAATAAATATGCGGACTTTGGCTGATTATGCGTTGAATTATGCGATCGCATAATCGCTTTTTTCTGGAGCGACTGAATAATAATAAGAAAAACGTATTTATAGAGCCCTTTCCATACAAGAGATGCAGCTCACAGCGCTTCAGAATGAAAACAATGCAACATATTGAAACAAATAGACGATAAAAAGACGATGTAGGAGCCACATGTTGTACGCTGTTTATGGTCTCATTTATTGATTATTATATTGTGCACTGATGCTGTAGGTGGTGGGCATTTTCATCGCAGTTTGAGTGGAAGTGATAACATATATGTTTGCTTCACCTGTTGGGTTTTTGGGGCTTTGACAGAGAGGGGGGTGAGCCTGGGAGCGAATACTTTCTGTTGACTGCCACACTAACGCACTTATTTACTTAATTACTTATTTAAGTAACTTTAACTTTGGTAACTTCAGCGCTAGTTGTACTTTACGTGCGGAGGAGGAAATCATTGCAATCCAATCTGGAGCTCGTCACGGTGTGTTGATGCGTCTCTCAGGGTTCGGCCCCTCGCGGCAGCACTTTGTCAGACTGCTTACAGCCGCAACAGACGATAAAATATATAATTGAAGGTAACAACAAGGACCATTAAGAATAATAAAAAACAAGAGAATTATGAAGATGACGCACAAGATGGTAAAAAAAACACAAGAGGAAAACAAACAAAATTAAAATGCAGAAGAAAACAAAACCGACAGGAATTGAAGAGTAGACAAAGAAGAAGAAAAGAAAATGATAACAGATGAACAAAGAGGGTGAAGAAAAACAATAAAAGATGGAGAGAAAAAAACAAAGGTGTGAATGTGGAACAAAGTAACAAGAAAAGACAGAATCCAAAAGGTCATGTAACCATCAGTACTTGTTAGGGGTGTCACAATTCTCAAAAATGCCCAACAGGGACCAGAAAGGCACAATAAGAGCCACGAGATGGCAGAAGGGTACTTTGCTGTTTGAGTTTCTCAGAGTTTATGGGGTGCAACTGAATGACAGTGTTTGCTTTATGGTGATTTGACCGTGGCGGCTCCTCACGGCAACATTTCTGCCCCCCACGGTATCAGAAATAGGGGCTGCATTTTTAGAGTGCATGTCGGAGAATAGCGCGGTCACTCGGCAGAAAAAGGATTTGAGTTGTATTTGAGGTGCATTATTTACATGCTGAAGTAGTTATGCATTAAGATAATGTAATTAATAGTGGGTTTATTGGTATTTGCTACAGAATGTCAAGATCAAAGTTGTATACTATATATATATATGTACTATATGTACCTATATAGTAACTCAAAAAATACAGTTCAATCACAAATGAAAATATGCCTCACTGTGTGTGTGAATAGAGGTGAATAAATATATTAGTTTGTGTTCCAGCGAAGCCCCCACTGCTAAAAAAAAAACCTAAAGAAAACACTGGAATGCACCATCCGTCAACAAGGTGCGCATGAATGCACCATGGAGTCCCGTCGGGGGAAGGCAAAATGTAGCCACACCGGTGACTTTAGGAGGATTTTCCAGTTCTGTTGTTTCTCCGTCATCTCCGACTCCGGCAGTCTGGCTACCGCTAAGCTAACGTTAGCCTGTGTCTTTAGCTGCATGCGACCAGCCGCTGAGCTATGCTGTGTCTGTCGCTGTTTTATTCTTCGGATGTATGCAAGTAGGCGGGGGTGGAGAGAGGACAAAAATACTGGGGGAACCCAGCCGATCCTGCTTTAGATTTAGGTCATATGCGAAAGCTCATTTAGATCATGTTTGAGCTTAAACAAATCTAAATCGTAATACCCCTAGTACTTTATATATCAAACATACTAATAATAATAATAATCATGACATGATACTAGTGTGTGTACTGACCGGTTCTGGCGAGCACCGAGGAGTCGCTGCTCATGCCTCTGCTCCAGCTCACCACCTGCAGTCGGTACAGACTTCCTGCTGCGCAGGTCGGCCGAAAAAAAAATATATCTGTATATGCTACACGTACAGAACTGAACATCTATTATCATATACTGTATATACTGCAGCACACACACAGAACATCATGCATATTATATATACTGTATATACTGCAGCACACACACAGACATCATGCATATTATATATACTGTATACAGCACACACACACAGAACATCATGCATATTATATATACTGTATATACTGCAGCACACACACAGAACATCATGCATATTATATATACTGTATATACTGCAGCACACACACAGAACATCATGCATATTATATATACTGTATATACTGCAGCACACACACAGAACATCATGCATATTATATATACTGTATATACTGCAGCACACACAGAACATAATGCATATTATATATACTGTATATACTGCAGCACACACACAGAACATCACGCATATTATATATACTGTATATACTGCAGCAAACACAGTAACAAACAGCAAACAACAGTATATACTGAACAAAATTATGTAATTAAATTATATATATATATATATATATATATATACAGTATGAAAAGTAAAGTTGCAAAACTTAAGACTTCTAAATGGCCACAAACCAACAGGTGACGTCACTGATGCTACGCCCATTATTCTATTGTCTATGGTCTTGATATGAAACTATGTCAAATATTGACGTGTAATATTTTCTCCTCTATATTTGAGGAGGCGTCCCACCTGGTGATGCTCTTTCCCGCCCGCGGCGGCGTCCTGCCTGTGATTGGCTGTTGCCTCGGTGACGCTGTAGAGGGACAGGTTGTAGGTTTCGACGTAGCCGTCCGAGGGACGCCAGGAGAAGGAGAGAGAGGAGGAGTTGGCCGAAGTGACGGTTAGATTACCGACCGCAGCCGGACCTGAAACACAGACGGAGAGGACGCCAAGAGTTCAGGAGACAGAAGAGAACGTGTAAACTGTTCAATAACTCGTCAATACTCGAGGCTCAGAAACTCACCACTTGTGCTTAAAGTGCTCATATTCTGCTCATTTTCAGGTTCATAATTGTATTTAGAGGTTGTACCAGAATAGGTTTACATGGATTAATTTTCAAAAGACACCATATTTTTGTTGTACTGCACATTGCTGCAGCTCCTCTTTTCACCCTGTGCGTTGAGCTCTCTGTTTTAGCTACAGAGTGAGACCTCTCACTTACTGTTACATCTCTGTTGGGAGTCACACATGCTCAGTAGCTAGGTAAGGACTACTAGCCAGTCAGAAGCAGAGTATGAGGGCGTGCCCTGACAGTACCTAGGTAAGGACTACTAGCCAGTCAGAAGCAGAGTATGAGGGCGTGCCCTGACAGTACCTAGGTAAGGACTACTAGCCAGTCAGAAGCAGAGTATGAGAGTGTGTCCTGACAGTACCTAGGTAAGGACTACTAGCCAGTCAGAAGCAGAGTATGAGGGCGTGCCCTGACAGTACCTAAGTAAGGACTACTAGCCAGTCAGAAGCAGAGTATGAGGGACCCTGACAGTACCTAGGTAAGGACTACTAACCAGTCAGAAGCAGAGTATGAGGTCGTGCCTTGACAGTAGCTAGGTAAGGACTACTAGCCAGTCAGAAGCAGAGTATGAGGGCGTGCCCTGACAGTAGCTAGGTAAGGACTACTAGCCAGTCAGAAGCAGAGTATGAGGTCATGTCTTGACAGTAGCTAGGTCCCTTTGGGGGGGACTTTGGGCTTTTTCACTTTGTAAACCTATAACGTGCACAAAAAAGATACATAACACAATAAAGGAAAGGGGGAAAGCCAAAAAGCATAATATGAGCACTTTAAGTTTTGTAGATATCATGATAGATTATATGGCTAGAAGTAATACAGCTACGGCCGGAAGTTACGCAAAATCGAATATAACCTAATATATTTTTAATACTTTCACACAGGAAATGTTTTCCTTGGGAGTGGTTTAATTCAAAGTAAATCTCTTTCCTAAATTAAACTAGTCAATTTGGTGCCTAAATTTGGGGTGGCAATAGCTCAGTTAGTAAGGAGTTGGGTTGGGAACCGAAGGGTTCAAGTCCCCATACGGACCAAAGTATGGTGGTGGACTGGTAGCTGGAGAGGTGCCAGTTCACCTCCTGGGCACTGCCAAGGTGCTCTTGAGCAAGGCACCAAACCCCCAACTGCTCGGGGCGCCTTTCCATGGGCAGCTCCCTCCCTCTGGCATCTCTCCATTAGTGCATGTGTAGGTACTGAGCATGTGTGTGTAATTCAGGCCTGTGTGTAATGTGTGTAATAACAACAGAGTGAAAACATTGTCATTTCCCCTTACGGGATTAATAAAGTATACATTATTATACTTAAAGTGATGGTTCAGAGTAATTCAACCTAGGGTCCTTTGCACCATGACCTCGAGCCAAACACCCCCCCAGAAGCTTTTTTCACCTGGGTCTGACATTGGGAGAGTTAGCTAGAGTAGCGTTAGCAGGGACTAATGGACCCACGTTTGTATCTTGTAAGTTACCCCACTAATAATGCCCGAAACGATACCAAACGTCTACAGTAGTACAAATAGGTTATGCTCTCATAAAACGATGGATTGGAAAGTTTGTAAGTACACCAGAAGTTTATGAACACTTGCCTGCTCTCTTCTGCTCTCTGTTGCTGCTGCTGCTACCTGCAGTTAGACGAGTGCTTAGGGACCGTCTACAAATTACTACACCGAAAAGAGATGCTACAAAAATATTTATTAATTCAATGCTTAAATAAGGTAATGTCTCCAAACTTACCTCAATTACTACTTGTCTCCTGCTAGTTATACTACAGCACTTACTTTAAAAAAAAAAATGTAATTAATAAATATTTTTGTTGCATCTCTTTTCGGTGTTGTAATTTGTAGATGTCCCTAAGCACTCGTCTCACAGCAGCAACAACAACAGCAGAGAGCAGAAGCAAGCAGGCAAGTGTTATTTACATAAACTTCTGGTGTACTTACAAACTTTACAATCCCTCGTTTTATGAGAGCATAACCTATTTGTACTACTGTAGACGTTTGGTATCATTTCGTACATTATTAGTGGGGTAATTTACGAGATACAAACGTGGGTCCATTAGCCTCTGCGCTAAGCTATTCAGCGGCTAACGCTACTCTAGCTAACTCTCCCAATGTTAGACCCAGGTGAAAAAAGCTTCTGGGGGGGTGTTTGGCTCAAGGTCATGGTGCAAAGGACCCTAGGGTGAAATTACTCCGAACCATCACTTTAACTGCAGTCGCCACATTTTCTCGGCTAAACGCAGTAGCAGTATCCCTTCAAGTACCCGACTAAAGCGCGTACTGTATTGTAACGTAGTGACTTACGAGTTTGTCCCTCTGCTGTGGCGTCCGGCGACGGGACGCCGCCGCTGAGCGTTGCCACCTTCACTCTGTACCACCTCCCCGACGTCAGACCCTCCAGACGCTCGCTCCGACTCCCCACAGGGACCGACCGATTGGCCAGAACGACGCCGGCCTTGTCCAATAACTGCAGGCTGTAGCCGTCGTACACGCCCACCGGCCTCTCCCAGCTGATGGTCAGGCTGTGCGTGGTGTGGTCGTTATCAGCCTGCAGCGCCGTGACTCTGGCCGGAGCTGCGACACAATAATCATCCATATTTAATGCCATTTTAGGGGACCACTAAGGTCTATATAAAAGAGACTTCAGATACAGTATTAGGGGACCACTAAGGCCTATATAAAAGAGACTTCAGATACAGTATTAGGGGACCACTAAGGCCTATATAAAAGAGACTTCAGATACAGTATTAGGGGACCACTAAGGTCTATATAAAAGAGACTTCAGATACAGTATTAGGGGACCACTAAGGTCTATATAAAAGAGACTTCAGATACAGTATTAGGGGACCACTAAGGTCTATATAAAAGAGACTTCAGATACAGTATTAGGGGACCACTAAGGTCTATATAAAAGAGACTTCAGATACAGTATTAGGGGACCACTAAGGTCTATATAAAAGAGACTTCAGATACAGTATTAGGGGACCACTAAGGTCTATATAAAAGCATCCAAAAAGCAGCATGTCATGGGACCTTTACGAATACAGTAGTGTTTTTTTAAGAACTGTGCCTTCTCACTAATTTGAGGGTACAAAATGAAAGAGAAGGGTACACAATTGTCTTTCAAAAGGGAAACCTCTCCTGCGACAAGCATTAGGTACACAATGGTACTTGTATTGTTGAGTGTGTAGTAACAATAGGTTACTATACTCGATAATGAATCGAAACGATTGGTGTCATACCGGTTCTGCCGGTGGCTGTGTTGCGATTGGTCAGCTTCCCGCTCAGCGATTGGACGCTGATGGTGTAGGCGAGACCTGGGGTCAGATCCTGGAAGTCCAGGGAGGAGACGTGTTTCGGGACAGGGCGAGTCTCGACGATGACGCCATCCTGGAGACAGGAAGTGACATCATAATACTCATGAAGCTCCATCATTTATATACTAATCCTTTAGAGCTTTATTTGCAGACTGCAGCATGTTTGTTATTGTACATTTTATTATGGAATTATGGAGAAAACCCAGATAGAAAGAGAAAATCCAGCTCCAAAGAAATCAAGAATTTGACAATTCTATCGCTAAAGTGCCTGACTTTGCACTGCCCCCAAATGGCCAAATATGGCTCCCCGTTGAATTTGAAAGCTGACTCTATACCACAGCTCCTCCCGGTTCCACTGATGCCCAGGATGTCCATATCTACCATGGAATTATGGAGAAAACCTAGCTCCAAAGAGAAAACCCAGCTCCAAAATCAAGAATTTGACAATTCTATTGCTTAAGTGCCTGACTGTTGTCCTCGGGGTCACATTTGACCCATTTTCAAAAAGTTTCTATATCAGAAATATGGGTTTTTTCAACCAAAATTGTGCAAAAAATTAAAAAAATAACGTGGATGGTTCCCTACAACGCTCTGCACAAGTAAAATAAATGATCAGTTCACTACTTTCATTAAATTTGGGTGTTTTAATCAATTTTATTAGCCTGACGTGGTCATACTCAGATTCTTTGTGGGCGGGGCTAAGTTCGGCTGGCATCCAGGCTACAATTTTATAGCATTTGAAGAAAATAATTGATAAAAACAAATGTTGAAAAAAGTCACAAAAACAACCCAAAAAATATCAAAAACGTCGAAAAGTGACAGAAATGTCGAAAAAAGTGACCAAGTCATCTGGGAAAGCGATAAAAGTGGTGAAAGGAAGACGAAAAAGTTGAAGAAAAAAGTTTTAATTTAAACTTTTGACCCAGAATAACAAAAAGTTGGATGGTCGACGAGATGGTGAAGTAAGTTGTACAGTAGTTGAGTAATTTAGTTTTAGGTTAAAGCAGATACACTTTAAAAGAAACAAACCAGAACGCTCAGATTACTGAAGGGTAAAAAGAAGAAAAGAGGAAAAACTCAATATTGAGAGTTTGTTAGGGGTTTACTTTTAAACCATTAATGATGGCTGCATTCCACTTAGGAGAGGTCCTGGTATTAAACCATTACTGATGGCTGCATTCCAACTAGAAAAGGGGTTTTTTTAAAAAATTTTTGCTGGGTGCTTTCCAATTAGGAAAAGGTTTTTTTTTTAAATTATACTTTTTTTTTTTTTCCTTTTGAAAAGGTTTTTTTTTTTTTTTTTTTTTTTTTTTTTTTTTTTTCATTAAACTTTTTTTTTTTCCTTTTTTTTTTTTTTCTTTTTCCTTCCCACTTTTTTTTTTTTTTTTTTTTTTTTTTTTTTTTTTTTCTTTTCTTTTTTTTTTTTTTTTTTTTTTTTTTTTTTTTTTCCTTTTTTTTTTTCTTTTTCTTATTTTTTTTTTTTTTTTTTTATTTTTTTTTCCTTTTTTTTTTTATTTTTATTTTATTTTTTTTTTAATATCTTCTTTTTTTTTTTACAATTAAAATTTATTATTAAATTACTTATCCTGGTATTAAACCATTACTGATGGCTGCATTCCACTTAGGAGAGGCCCTGGTATTAAACCATTACTGATGGCTGCATTCCACTTAGGAGAGACCCTGGTATTAAACCATTACTGATGGCTGCATTCCACTTAGGAGAGGTCCTGGTATTAAACCATTACTGATGGCTGCATTCCACTTAGGAGAGACCCTGGTATTGTTCATGCTGACTCACTGAAATATCTTCCTGGGTCACTTGATGGAATTGAGCCATCGTTAAGGTTATCAATTTCAGCTGTGCTTTTCCTACTATGACAAGTCAACATGTCTGCTGTGAATAAAGGTCCATAGTTCCTAAAAAAAATAAAGTTCGGACAGACCTGCCCCCACTGCTAAAAAAAAAAAAATCCTAAAGGAAACATATTTTGTTCTTACTTCTTTCTTTGTTAAAGGGATACTCCACCGTTTGTTGAAATAGGGCTCATCACGGTCTCCTCTAGCTGTAGATAGGTGAGGTCTCCTCTAGCTGTAGATAGGTGGGGTCTCCTCTAGCTGTAGATAGGTGAGGTCTCCTCTAGCTGTAAATAGGTGGGGTCTCCTCTAGCTGTAGATAGGTGGGGTCTCCTCTAGCTGTAGATAGGTGTGGTCTCCTCTAGCTGTAGATAGGTGGGGTCTCCTCTAGCTGTAGATAGGTGAGGTCTCCTCTAGCTGTAAATAGGTGGGGTCTCCCCTAGCTGTAGATAGGTGGGGTCTCCTCTAGCTGTAGATAGGTGAGGTCTCCTCTAGCTGTAGATAGGTGAGGTCTCCTCTAGCTGTAGATAGGTGGGGTCTCCTCTAGCTGTAGATAGGTGGGGTCTCCCCTAGCTGTAGATAGGGGGGGTCTCCTCTAGCTGTAGATAGGTGAGGTCTCCTCTAGCTGTAGATAGGTGGGGTCTCCTCTAGCTGTAGATAGGTGGGGTCTCCCCTAGCTGTAGATAGGTGGGGTCTCCTCTAGCTGTAGATAGGTGGGGTCTCCTCTAGCTGTAGATAGGTGGGGTCTCCCCTAGCTGTAGATAGGTGGGGTCTCCTCTAGCTGTAGATAGGTGGGGTCTCCCCTAGCTGTAGATAGGTGGGGTCTCCTCTAGCTGTAGATAGGTGAGGTCTCCCCTAGCTGTAGATAGGTGGGGTCTCCTCTAGCTGTAGATAGGTGGGGTCTCCTCTAGCTGTAGATAGGTGGGGTCTCCCCTAGCTGTAGATAGGTGGGGTCTCCTCTAGCTGTAGATAGGTGAGGTCTCCTCTAGCTGTAGATAGGTGGGGTCGGTGGGGTCTCCTCTAGCTGTAGATAGGTGAGGTCTCCCCTAGCTGTAGATAGGTGGGGTCTCCTCTAGCTGTAGATAGGTGAGGTCTCCCCTAGCTGTAGATAGGTGGGGTCTCCTCTAGCTGTAGATAGGTGGGGTCTCCTCTAGCTGTAGATAGGTAAGGTCTCCTCTAGCTGTAGATAGGTGGGGTCTCCTCTAGCTGTAGATAGGTGGGGTCTCCTCTAGCTGTAGATAGGTGAGGTCTCCCCTAGCTGTAGATAGGTGGGGTCTCCTCTAGCTGTAGATAGGTGGGGTCTCCTCTAGCTGTAGATAGGTAAGGTCTCCTCTAGCTGTAGATAGGTGGGGTCTCCTCTAGCTGTAGATAGGTAAGGTCTCCTCTAGCTGTAGATAGGTGGGGTCTCCTCTAGCTGTAGATAGGTGGGGTCTCCTCTAGCTGTAGATAGGTGGGGTCTCCCCTAGCTGTAGATAGGTAAGGTCTCCTCTAGCTGTAGATAGGTGGGGTCTCCTCTAGCTGTAGATAGGTAAGGTCTCCTCTAGCTGTAGATAGGTGGGGTCTCCCCTAGCTGTAGATAGGTGAGGTCTCCTCTAGCTGTAGATAGGTGAAGTCTCCTCTAGCTGTAGATAGGTGAGGTCTCCTCTAGCTGTAGATAGGTGGGCCAACGCATTTTATGTGCATGCATCGTTTTAGTCCGGTGCAACACCGGCAGCACCGCTAGTTAGCTTAGCGTAGTGAATGGAATCCTATGTTGCCGGTTAGCATGTTGTGAGTAAAAGTGAGCCAACAAAAGACAAAAAAACCAACCTAATTACTTGCACTGAGACAAAAAAATGCATTGCACCCCCCTATCTACAGCCAGGGTTAGACCGTGATAAGAACTACTTCAACAAACGGTGGCGTATCCCTTTAACGATTTTCATTCTCTCAGTGTGAGCCTGCACATGTGCAGTTGGACTCACCGTGGTGGACAGGGAGACGACGTACATGTCCAAGTCTCCGCCTCCCTGCGTCCAGGAGACCAGCAGCCCGCCGACAGAGGAGCATGGAGACAGACGCAGGTTCCCGACGGCGCTGGGAACTGCAGGGGAGAGTCTGAGTTCAGCAAAAGTGGACTTGATGTTGACGTTTGAATTGAAGCCGTCTCGATCGTCTCACCTGTCCGTCCCTCGATGTGCTGCGCCCTCTGGTACGGCCCGCTGAACGTCGACACCACGATCTTATAAAGCCGCCCGGCGGTCAGAAAGGTCAGCCGGTGACGGCGCTGCTCGCTGCCCAACGTCACCGGAGGGAAAACGCAAGTGTCGTTGAAGAGCAGAGTCACCTGGAGACGAGCCAAGTAAAGAGACTAAAACTCAGGCAGCAGTAGGGCTGGGCGACAGGGAGGAAATCAGATGTCACGATATTCTTGACCAAATACCTCGATATCGATATAGACCTTTTTCACAGCAGACATGTTGACTTGTCATAGTAGGAACAGCACAGGTGTATTCAAAACCATTACTGATGGCTGCATTCCACTTAGGAGAGGTCCTGGTATTAAACCATTACTGATGGCTGCATTCCACTTAGGAGAGGTCCTGGTATTAAACCATTACTGATGGCTGCATTCCACTTAGGAGAGGTCCTGGTATTAAACCATTACTGATGGCTGCATTCCACTTAGGAGAGGTCCTGGTATTAAACCATTAATGATGGCTGCATTCCACTTAGGAGAGACCCTGGTATTAAACCATTAATGATGGCTGCATTCCACTTAGGAGAGGTCCTGGTATTAAACCATTACTGATGGCTGCATTCCACTTAGGAGAGGCCCTGGTATTAAACTATTAATGATGGCTGCATTCCACTTAGGAGAGGTCCTGGTATTAAACCATTACTGATGGCTGCATTCCACTTAGGAGAGGTCCTGGTATTGTGCATGCTGACTCACTGAAATATCTTACTGGGACACTTGATGGAATTGAGCCATCGTTAAGGTTATCAATGTCAGCTGTGCTTTTCCTACTGTGACAAGTCAACATGTCTGCTGTGAAAAAGGTCCATTGCGGTATTGATATTCTAGGGTTGACAATTGGTGCTTTAACAAAATATCTCCACACTTAGATTTTAGATAAATAACCATCTGTAATGTGGATATAATGTCTAAGTGGGTAAAGGCAAATAACAGAACAGCTACAACAGTCTGGTAAGTTCAGAAAAGTGCATCACTTTGCTGTAATGCAGCCTTTAAAACCAGGAAAAGACAACACTTGTTGTTGTCATATCACGATATCAATATAATATCGATATGTTGCCCAGCCCTAGGCAGCAGAGATCATCACAGCCCGTTAGTGCCAATACAGTCTCGCATTGCCAGACCTTCCTCCACAGCGCTGTGGAGGAAGGTCTGGCAAGTCCACACAGCATTCCTAAATGGGAGAAAAACATGCTCTGGTTTATTGGCATTTCTTTAAACCAATCACAATCGTCGTGGGCGGGGCTAAGCTCCGGACGGAGCCACGGTGGCTCTGCTAAATAGTCTCTGGAAGGAACTAGTTTTGGTGGAACGTGTGTACGTTCAAAAGTAGTTTTAGTCGTGCAACAGAAAACTCCGATTGGACAGATAGTCTAGCTAGCTGTCTGGATTTACCCTGCAGAGATCTGAGGAGCAGTTAACCAGAGTCCTCAGAGATACACTAGTAAGAGCCAATGAGGTTTAACCATGTATGAGCTCATTTAAATATCTCACGTTACTGTATTGTGTCAACAGTTAACTTCATTTAATATTGTATGTGGCGTTTTCTTTTGCAGGGTACAAATGTTCCACCAAAACAAGTCCTAGAGACTATTTCGCAGAGCCACTGTCGCTGCGTTCGGAGCTTAGCACCGCCCAAGACCACTGTGATTGGTTTAAAGAACTGCAAACAACCCAGAGAGTTTTTATCCTATCCCAGAATGCATCGGTGGAGTAGGGAGACTAGGAGGACAGAAATGTTTCTCATTAGATTAAAGGAAAGGTCTTCAACACCAAAAGAGTTCATCAGTAAACAGGTGTAACATAACGCGACTACATGCTACAGCATAATATCTAAAGCAGAAATGAGTCAGATGGACACACGGAATAGTTCGCCACGCAATAAATGTCGCACAAGTCTCGACAGTGACACACACCTCGTAGTGGTCCACGTCTCCAGGGGCGGGGCTCCAGGTGACCGTCAGATCACCTGTTCCTGCGTTGTCCAGCGACAGATTTCCAACAGCTGCCGGAACTGCAGGAAAAACAAAACTTTAACTCAACATAATCAATAAAATATATATTTAAATAGATCCTAGTCCTGCTCCGCGCCCTGCTACACCCTGCTACACCCTGCTACGCTGTGCAGTGTCATGCTACGTCATGCTACGTCCTGCTACATCATGCTACATCCTGCTATGTCATGTAACATCCTGCTACGTCCTGCTACGTCCTGATACGTCATGTAACATCCTGCTACGTCATGCTACGTCCTGCTACGTCATGCTATGTCCTGCTACGTCCTGTAACATCCTGCTACGTCCTGCTACGTAATGCTACGCCCTGCTACGTCCTGCTACGTCATGTAACATCCTGCTACGTCCTGCTACGTCCTGCTACGTCATGCTACGTCCTGCTACGTCCTGCTACGTCATGTAACGTCCTGCTACGTCCTGCTACGTCATGCTACGTCCTGCTACGTCATGTAACATCCTGCTACGTCATGCTACGTCCTGCTACGTCCTGCTACGGCATGCTATGTCATGTAACATCCTGCTACGTCATGTAACATCCTGCTACGTCATGCTACGTCATGCTACGTCCTGCTACATCCTGCTACGTCATGTAACATCCTGCTACGTCATGCTACGTCCTGCTACGTCCTGCTACGTCATGCTATGTCATGTAACATCCTGCTACGTCCTGCTACGTCATGCTATGTCCTGCTACGTCCTGCTACGTCCTGCTACGTCATGTAACATCCTGCTACGTCATGCTACGTCCTGCTACGTCATGTAACATCCTGCTACGTCCTGCTACGTCATGTAACATCCTGCTACGTCATGCTACGTCCTGCTACGTCCTGCTACGTCATGTAACATCCTGCTACGTCATGCTACGTCCTGCTACGTCATGTAACATCCTGCTACGTCCTGTAACATCCTGCTACGTCCTGCTACGTCCTGCTACGTCATGTAACGTCCTGCTACGTCCTGCTACGTCATGTAACATCCTGCTACGTCATGCTACGTCATGCTACGTCATGTAACGTCCTGCTACGTCCTGTAACACCCTGCTACGTCCTGTAACATCCTGCTACGTCCTGCTAAGTAATGCTACGCCCTGCTACGCCCTGTTACGCCCCGCTACATCCTGCTACGCCCTGCTATGTAATGCTACGTCATGCTACGTCATGCTACGCCCTGCTACGTCCTGCTACGCCCTGCTACGCCCTGTAATGCCCTGCAGTGCCCTGCTATGCCATGAACTACTACAACTACTATTTCTAGTCACTGTTATTATTATTATCTTTATTGTGACTATTATTGCCACTGTTCATCAACCCCCCAACCGGCACCGTCAGACACCTCCTACCAAGAGTCTGGGTCTGTCCCAATGTTGAACCCAGATTTACGCCCTTGGTTGAACAAAACGTTTTTGGGCGACCAAATGTCCCAGTTAACTTTGCTGAAGTGAAAACACCCAGCGAGAGGGTCAAAGTTTAATGATAAAAACATGGACAACAGCCAAAAACAAGTCAAGGTCTATTTTAATGTTCACAGTGTTAGCATGGTTAGCATCGCTAAGCCCTTTGTCCTGACTGACAGGTCCTAAAGCATCCCCTGCTTTATCGTCTATTTTAAAATAAATGGGAGCATCGTTTACCAAATGAACATCATGCTGTGTTGAAGAAGACTTAAAACTAGCGATCGAGACCATAAACTCATTATGAAAATGTTTACTGAGGTAATAAATCAAGTGAGAAGTGGGCTCATTTTCTCACAGACTTCTTAGAAACCAGTGGAGCCGCCACCTGCTGGACGTTACAGAGAATGCAGCTTTAACGAGCTTCAGCTTAGCGTTTGGTGTTTGAAGCCCCCAGTGTTGTCTTCCAGGCAGCGCTGCATGGAAGGCACTAGGGTTAGGCAGCGAAACAGTTTTTTGCAGGATGGTAGGGGAAGAACCCGCCCTACTCTACCTCTGAATGGCTAGTACTCGTTGCCTGCTCTGGTGGGATTGGTTATGTTTAGGCAAGAAGAGTGGGATTGGTTATGGTTAGGGTAAAAATGTAGCCTAAGGGTTAGCCAATCAGGGATGAGTTCCCTAATGAATATTCATGAGTCTTCCCCTACCAAAACTTGCGGTTAGGCAAGGATTAGGGTTAAGGGTTAGGGTTAAGTGCCTTGAAGTCGACGCTGGGGGCTTAAAACACCATCGAGCTTCAGCTTTGGCTTCACTTTCCAGAACTGGAAGCTTGGTCCATTATTTTTTTAAAGTCTACGAAATAAACACATTTGTTCTCCTTGGTTTCCGACTCACAGGTGCGACCGTCGGTGGAGACGCTGCCGACGTAGTCCCCGCTCCAGGTTTCCACGGTGACGGTGTAGAGTCTCCCCGGCGACAGAGACGAGAAGACGCACTCGTTGCGTGTGGCGGAGACGCTCTTGTTCTGCAGCACGCTGTTGTTGTAACGGATCAGAACAACGTAGCGGTCCCGATCTCCAGTTGCGTGACGCCAGTACACCTGAACACACAATCTACTCATGAGTCTACATAAAATACAGACTTAACAAATATAAATACTACTTCTACAGCCTTTTAAAAGGACATTATGGAGATGCCTCATTTTCACATTGAAACATAACATTTCAGAAAACCTGTAAGACAAAAACTATTAATCTTAAAGGTGCTCTAATTGATGTGATGCATTTTTTAGGCTACATTTTTTGTCACATACAGCAAACATCTCCTCACTATCTGCTAGCTGCCTGTCCCCTGAACACACTGTAAAAAACATCTCCTCACTATCTGCTAGCTGTCTGTCCTCTGAACACTGATGTTTTTTTACAGTGTGTTCAGGGGACAGACAGCTAGCAGATAGTGAGATGTTTTTTACAGTGTGTTCAGGGGACAGGCAGCTAGCAGATAGTGAGATGTTTTTTACAGTGTGTTCAGGGGACAGACAGCTAGCAGATAGTGAGGAGATGTTTTTACAGTGTGTTCAGAGGACAGACAGCTAGCAGATAGTGAGGAGATGTTTTTACAGTGTGTTCAGAGGACAGGCAGCTAGCAGATAGTGAGGAGATGTTTTTACAGTGTGTTCAGGGGACAGACAGCTAGCAGATAGTGAGGAGATGTTTTTTACAGTGTGTTCAGGGGACAGGCAGCTAGCAGATAGTGAGATGTTTTTTACAGTGTGTTCAGGGGACAGACAGCTAGCAGATAGTGAGATGTTTTTTACAGTGTGTTCAGGGGACAGACAGCTAGCAGATAGAGGGAGATGTTTTTTACAGTGTGTTCAGGGGACAGGCAGCTAGCAGATATTGAGATGTTTTTTACAGTGTGTTCAGGGGACAGGCAGCTAGCAGATAGTGAGGAGATGTTTTTACAGTGTGTTCAGAGGACAGACAGCTAGCAGATAGTGAGGAGATTTTTTTTACAGTGTGTTCAGAGGACAGACAGCTAGCAGATAGTGAGGAGATGTTTTTTACAGTGTGTTCAGAGGACAGACAGCTAGCAGATAGTGAGATGTTTTTTACAGTGTGTTCAGGGGACAGGCAGCTAGCAGATAGTGAGGAGATATTTTTTACAGTGTGTTCAGGGGACAGACAGCTAGCAGATAGTGAGGAGATGTTTTTTACAGTGTGTTCAGAGGACAGACAGCTAGCAGATAGTGAGGAGATGTTTTTACAGTGTGTTCAGGGGACAGACAGCTAGCAGATAGAGGGAGATGTTTGCTGTATGTGACGAATAAGGTTGTAGCCTAAAAAACACGTGACATCACTTCGAGCACCTTTAATAGTCAGTAATCAGCTGGGGATGTTTCATAATGATATCTGTTAGTTCAAATGGTTTCCCTGGTAACCACCAGCGTCTTCAGCCACGACAAACTCACCTTGAGGAAGTCGTCTCTCGCCGAGTGGACAGCTGTCGGGTCTTGCACAGTGGCCGGCTCTGCGAGACAAATATCGTAAACAAACTGCCCTTACTGTGTATGTATTATTTAAGGGACTTCAGGTTTAACCCACGCTGACTGTGCACTTGTTGTCCTCTCGGGTCAAAATAGAAAATTTACACTTTTGTGATGCTTTTTTTCCAAGTGATTTTGACACTTTTTCTGACGTTTTTGTGCCCCTTTCATTTTACCTTTTTTTTTTTTAAACATTTAGTTCCTATTTTTTTTACCCTTTTTTAACCCTTTTTTTGATGCTTTTTTTTTTTACCCTTTTTCTGAGTTTTTTTTTAGGCTTTTTTTTAACCATTTTTCTGACTTTTTTGTGACTTTCTTTTACCTTTTTTTTTTTAAACATTTAGTTCCTATTTTTTTTACCCTTTTTTAACCCTTTTTCTGACTTTTTTTGATGCTTTTTTTAAACAATTTTTCTGACTTTTTTGTCCCTTTTTTGTGACTTTCTTTTTACCTTTTTTTTTTAACATTTAGTTCCTAATTTTTTTTTTTACCCTTTTTTAACCCTTTTTCTGACTTTTTTTTAGGCTTTTTTTTAACCATTTTTCTGAGGCTTTTTTTTAACCATTTTTCTGACTTTTTTGTCCCTTTTTTGTGACTTTCTTTTACCTTTTTTTTTAAACATTTATTTCATATTTTTTTTACCCTTTTTTAACCCTTTTTCTGAGTATTTTGATGCTTTTTTTTTACCATTTTTCTGAGTTTTTTTACCGTTTTTTTCTGACATTTTTGTTCCTTTTTCTGACTTTGTGCCTTTTTTTTTTTACAATTTTTCTGACTTTTTTGTCCCTATTTTTTAACCCTTTTTTCTGTTTTTCTGGCTTTTTTTTTTTTTTTTACTGTTGACACTTTTGTCCACTACCACCAGTACTGTCTACACGCCACGGACACCAACTTATTACCACTACTGTTACACTTATTTGTTTCTGGAAGGACTGGCTTATAGCTTTTATTAAAGTCTCAATTTTGCAATTTCGTCCACGATTCTGAAGGACATCTAAACCGCTCGCTAGATACGTGCAACCCAAGTCTTCCACAGAGCGAGGGGGAAACACTGACAGGACACACACTCTCTGGAGTACACCCTGACATCCTTACGTGTCCGTGCTTGAACGGCGGTGGCGTTCTCCAGCCTGCCGCTCCTTGTCACTATGACGACCGAGTACAGGCGGCCGGCGACCAGCGAGCTGAAGGAGCACTCGGGCGGCGAAGAGCGGGACACGGCCAGCGTGTGGACGCTCCGACTCCCGTCCTGAAGGCGCACCAGGTAGCTGTCCGCCACGCCCGCCGCCGGGCGCCACGACACCCGCAGGGCGTCCGACCGGCCGCCGTTGGCGACGGTTACCTCGGAGACCGACGCCGGGGCTGAAGGGGAAACAGGACAGAGGAATTATTTCAGTCATTTATTTTACAAAAAAATTAAAATGGTAATTCAAACGTCATGATGTTTCCAAGTTAGCTCAGTTAATGTATTTAATTAAATTAAAATGTATTTAATTATAAATATTTAAAAAATAATTCTTAGCAATTGGGAGATTTAGGAATTTATTACGGTGGCCGGGAAGTGCAATGCAACATTACAAAGAATGAAACACTTTTACATTTTGGAAAACAAATTTACATTTTGGAAAACAAATTTACATTTTGGAAAACAAATTTACATTTTGGAAAACAAAATAACATTTTGGAAAACAAAATAACATTTTGGAAAACAAATTAACATTTTGGAAAACAAATTAACATTTTGGAAAACAAATTAACATTTTGGAAAACAAAATAACATTTTAGAAAACAAATTTACATTTTGGAAAACAAATTTACATTTTAGAAAACAAATTTACATTTTAGAAAACAAAATAACATTTTAGAAAACAAATTTACATTTTGGAAAACAAAATAACATTTTAGAAAACAAATTTACATTTTGGAAAACAAAATAACATTTTCGAAAACAAATTTACATTTTAGAAAACAAATTTACATTTTGGAAAACAAAATAACATTTTAGAAAACAAATTTACATTTTAGAAAACAAATTTACATTTTAGAAAACAAATTAACAAGATGCAAAACACTTTTACCAGTCCCGAAACAAATTTACAAATGACAGATTCTTCACGGAAAGGGGAATGTACCACATACCGGAAGTGATGAGGTGTTGTTGGTGAACGCGATCAATTTGTGTTGTTGTGAGTAAGTATATGGGTGGAATGAAGTTTATGGTGACTTTACGTGTGGTCGGTGTTTGGAGTTTTTATATGACGCGGACCTGACGGAAACACAGGGAACGTCGACAGCCGCGGCCGGATCGAAGCTACAGCAGGGGGCAGCTGAGTCCGTCTGCAGCTGCAGGACCTGGAGCTCACTGCCCATTCCTGGGAGCCAAAACGACACCACGCAGCTGGAGACCGAGGCCGTATTGCTGGGCCCGCTGGAGGGAAGGGAAGCCCGGCAGAATCAGATCCAGGACTGAACGGAGCGGACTGTCACAACCTGCTGAAGTTTAAATCACAGGTTTTCCTAAAGGGAGTCTGGCGGGACTCGGACTGTGGATGACCGAAACAACGACTTAAAGTCTCGTTAAATAAATAAATACATGCAGAAATAAATGAATCATTAGTGGGGGAGTGAGCCTGGACATTTCAGTCTGTTTAAACTTCACTTTGAAGCAGAACCTCTTAGTTCAGAAGGGTGAAGTTTCCGTTTGTACTCATATCTGTGAACTGATTATAATAAATATTCTTTGTATTAACACATTAATTAGTCTCTTTGTCTTTTTGTTTAAAAAACTAGAACATCGCATGGAATTTTGACGATTTATAGTGATTTTATTTCCGTTAGACCTTTGCCTACATTGACGCTGATGCATTAAGGACGGCCCATAGACAGTATATAAGGCAGTGCCTCCCCTGTTCCAAGATGCGGCTCTATTGACGCGTCGATCCATAACTGCCGTAGTCAAGGCGACATGTATACAAAACCTCATCACTTCCGGTATGTGGTACATTCCCTTTCCGTGAAGAATCTGTCATTTGTAAATTTGTTTCGGGACTGGTAAAAGTGTTTTGCATCTTGTTATTTTGTTTTCCAAAATGTAAATTTGTTTTCTAAAATGTAAATTTGTTTTCGAAAATGTTATTTTGTTTTCCAAAATGTAAATTTGTTTTCTAAAATGTTATTTTGTTTTCCAAAATGTAAATTTGTTTTCTAAAATGTTATTTTGTTTTCCAAAATGTAAATTTGTTTTCCAAAATGTAAAAGTGTTTCATTCTTTGTAATGTTGCATTGCACTTCCCGGCCACCGTAATTTATACTTGGGTTAAATTCCTAAATATTATATCATATATAATAAATATATAAATATATATATTTATATGAATAATATATAAATATATATTATATATATATATTTATTATATATATAAATATATATTTATATATTATATATATTTATTATATATGATATAATATATAAATATATATTGTATATATGAATATATTTATATATTATATAATATATATATAATATAATATATATATAAATTGTAAATTCTTGGGTAAAATTCCTACATTTCCCAATTTCTAAGAATTATTTTTTTAATATTTATAATTAAATACATTTAATTGTTTTTCTTAAAGTCCTAATTCAAACATCAAGATGTTTCCAAAGATGTTCAAATTTAATTTAGCCAGCAGAGGGTGATGTTAGCTCAGTTTGTGTATTTAATTATCACCTGTGGATTTTATGTATGTTTCTGCATGTTAATAAGTTAGAGTTGGTTGGTTGCCTGTTGCTTCCAGTCTTTATGCTAAGCTAAGCTAGCCCCGTCCTGACATGAGACTGATGTCCATCTGATAAACTGAGTATTTCCCGAAATGTTCATCTG
>NC_053134.1:2991619-3034119 GCF_010015445.1 Perca fluviatilis
AGAGGCCCTGGTATTAAACCATTACTGATGGCTGCATTCCACTTAGGAGAGGCCCTGGTATTGTGCATGCTGACTCACTGAAATATCTTACTGGGACACTTGATGGAACTGAGCCATCGTTAAGGTGATCAATGTCAGCTGTGCTTTTCCTACTATGACAAGTCAACATGTCTGCTGTGAATAAAGGTCCATTGGGGCAGTTTGAATCTGAAATGTAACTTGGAGTAACTCACCGGTGCGTGCCTCCAGACTGGTGCTTGTAGAGCGCAGCCCCCCGCTGACGGCGGCGGCCTGCAGCCGGTAGAGGGCGCCGGGGGTCAAACCAGCGAGCAGCAGAGAAGAAGAACCGACCGGAACGCTGTAGTTCTGAACCACGACACTGAACACGCAGAACATTCGTTTTTAAAACACATAATGTAGAGACAGACTGACAGATGTCAAAATAAAAGTCCATGTATTCTGGTTCAACTTGTTGTTCTCGTCATTTTTAAACATTTGACCCAGTTTAACATGTTAATGAGCAGTTTTAAGTTCGGTATTTTTCAACCTATTGTGTCATGTTTTTGTGTCTAAGTGACTGATGGGAACTACAATCTTTGACATTGGTCCAGTATACGTTAACGGGCAATTGCGCACCTTCATTTTCCGTCCAGTAAAAGTTCTGTTTTTGCCGCTGACAGACTAAGATTATTATTCTAAGTGTCTGACAACATGGAATGGAATATGGAAAGGATCCCTACAGAGATAGACCTTTTAATTAAAGAGTAAGATCCTTTTTATTTAACATTAAACAGCTCCGAAATCTCCATCACCAAACTACACCAGACTCCATGTAAATAATCAGGACTTTTATCATCGTAAAACACACTTCATTTAAAATCGACCGAAACAAAATTAAACTATCAAAAAGTCTGTCTTGGTTCATCTTTCCACTGTTCCAACAATCACCACTCTGGTTTGGTTGAAATAAACCCTTAATTCACCCATTTACATGTGGAGATATGCTGGCTCTATACACGCTAAAAGTCCTGATTATTTACATGGAGTCTGGTGGAGATATGCTGGCTCTATACACACTAAAAGTCCTGATTATTTACATGGAGTCTCGTGGAGATATGCTGGCTCTATACACGCTAAAAGTCCTGATTATTTACATGGAGTCTGGTGGTAATATGCTGGCTCTATACAAGCTAAAAGTCCTGATTATTTACATGGAGTCTGGTGGAGATATGCTGGCTCTATACACGCTAAAAGTCCTGATTATTTACATGGAGTCTGGTGGAAATATGCTGGCTCTATACACGCTAAAAGTCCTGATTATTTACATGGAGTCTGGTGGAGATATGCTGGCTCTATACACGCTTAAAAGTCCTGATTATTTACATGGAGTCTGGTGGAAATATGCTGGCTCTATACACGCTAAAAGTCCTGATTATTTACATGGAGTCTGGTGGAGATATGCTGGCTCTATACACGCTAAAAGTCCTGATTATTTACATGGAGTCTGGTGGAGATATGCTGGCTCTATACACGCTAAAAGTCCTGATTATTTACATGGAGTCTGGTGGAGATATGCTGGCTCTATACACGCTAAAAGTCCTGATTATTTACATGGAGTCTGGTGGAGATATGCTGGCTCTATACACACTAAAAGTCCTGATTATTTACATGGAGTCTGGTGGAGTTTGGTGATGGTGATTTCGGGGCTGTTTCATGTTAAACTAAAAGGATCTTACTCTTTAACTAAAAGGTGTAGCTCTGTAGGGATCCTTTCCATAATGTTGTCAGACACTTAGAATAATAATCTGAGCCTGTCAGAACGTTCTAAATGTCTAGTTGACCAATCAGATGGCCTGGTTGGATCTTCTCGTTGTATAATGAACATTTGATAGAGCTACAGGCTGCTTCTATTCTCCCCGGTTTAGAAACACACCTGTCTTGTAGGAGAGTCAGAATGAACGAGTCCACGTCTCCCGGTGGTTTTTCCCATGATGCCTGAAGGCTGCTGACCCCGGAGCATGTCAGAGTAATCATTTGCAACGCCATGGGAACTGCAACACACAAACACACACACTATGCAGTTACTAAACACGTGAGGACCAGCGCCTGCAAGTCTGTGTGTGAGTGTGTGTGTGTGTGTGTGTGTGTGTGTGTGTGTGTGTGTCTGTAGATATTGAATAAGACATCAAACATGTAGTTTGCTGTGATTTAAGGATGGAAGGTTAAAATAACTCAAATTAGACCATTTTACAATTAATTAAAGTACCTTAAGTTGTAAAAGTTTGGAAAATCACTGCACTAATGAATATTTTTTTACCTTTAAGATGTATTTCTGAGAAGTCACAGATATAAAAACAAACCTGTCCTCCCTTCCAATAACACGGAGGTGTTCAGTTTCCCGCTCCTGGTTGTCACGGTGATGGTGTACAGCCGCCCAGGTGTGAGCACGTTGAACGTGCACTCCCTCATGTTCGGCTCCACCTCCCTGGTATCCACGGTGACGTTACCTACGAGAGAAAAACAGGAAGCGATAATGACAATATGGGGTTAATCGTCTACATCTGAGCTCTGAGCCACAGAAAAAAAAAGGTTAAATCAGAAATATTGGACGGTTACCGTGGCGAAGGGTCAGGAAGTAGCTGTCACGTGACCCAGAGGGGGCGTGGCTCCACATGGCGCTGAGCGATGTCTCGTCAGAGTGGCGTACGTGGAGGTCCAACACCGAGGCCGGAGCTGCAGAGACACGAGGTGAGTTCAGGTTCAGCTCTGTGAGTTTTAACGGGTCATTTCGGTATTTTTATTTTTTTTTAACCTGGATCCTATTTCCCCAGGCAGTGGTGTCTCAGTGACTAATGTTTGTTTAACATGAAACAGCCCCAAAATCACCATCACCAAACTCCACCAGACTCCATGTAAATAATCAGACTTTTAACCGTTGTAGAGCTATAAGCATATCATGTAAGAATCAGGACTTTTAGCGTATAGAGCCAGCATATCTCCACAGACTCAATGTAAATAATCAGGACTTTGTAGTGTGTAGAGCGCATATCTCACCAGACTCCATGTAAATAATCAGGACTTTAGTAGCGGTGTATAGAGCCAGCATATCTCCACATGTAAATGGGTGAATTAAGGGTTTATTTCAACCAAACCAGAGTGGTGACTGTTGGAACAGTGGAAAGATGAACCAAGACGGCTTTTTGATAGTTTTATTTAGTTTCTGTCCACTTTGAATGAAGTGTGTTTTACGATGATAAAAGTCCTGATTATTTACAAGGAGTCTGGTGGAGATATGCTGGCTCTATACACGCTAAAAGTCCTGATTATTTACATGGAGTCTGGTGGATTTTTGGTAGATATGCGGCTCATACAGACCAGTCATCTATTATTTACATGGAGTCTGGTGGAGATATGCTGGCTCTATACACGCTAAAAGTCCTGATTATTTACATGGAGTCTGGTGGAGATATGCTGGCTCTATACACGCTAAAAGTCCTGATTATTTACATGGAGTCTGGTGCAGATATGCTGGCTCTATACACGCTAAAAGTCCTGATTATTTACATGGAGTCTGGTGGAGATATGCTGGCTCTATACACACTAAAAGTCCTGATTATTTACATGGGAGTCTGGTGGAGATATGCTGGCTCTATACACGCTAAAAGTCCTGATAATTTACATGGAGTCTGGTGGAGATATGCTGGCTCTATACACGCTAAAAGTCCTGATTATTTACATGGAGTCTGGTGGAGTTTGGTGATGGTGATTTCGGGGCTGTTTCATGTTAAATAAAAGGATCTTACTCTTTAACTAAAAGATCTATCTCTGTAGGGATCCTTTCCATAATGCTGTCAGACACTTAGAATAATAATTTATGAGAATAATGAGTCTTTCTGTCATATTTGTGCCATCATATCATGTGTGTGTGTGTGTGTGTGTGTGTGTGTGTGTGTGTGTGCTGCTGTGCGTCCCTGTGTGTGTAACAAGCATAGTGTGTGTCCCTGTGTGTGTAACAAGCATAGTGTGCGTGCGCTGTGCACGAGCCTAGGAGCATTTTACTAATGCTCTGTTAAAATAACAATGAAATGCTGCCTTATTGACTTTAGACCAGGTTTTTGTTGGTCAATGGTGAGATCACTTCCTGCTGCCTCAAGATAGCAATACTCCCAGAATGCCCCTGAACACACCTCCCTGTAAGACCAGCACGCCCAGAATGCCCCTGAACACACCTCCCTGTAACATGACATTATGTTGTATATTTTCGGCAGTAGTCTGACCTGTTGCTCCTTCACAGCTGCTCTCAGCCGTCAGTCCTCCGCTCTCCACTCTTAGCACAGCTCTGTACGTTCTCCCAGGCGTTAGTCCCGTCCCGGGGAAGCTGAAGTTCGCCGCCTCTCGCTCCGGAGTGGCGCTGTCTAACAGCTGCGACCCATCGAACAGGAGCAGCGTGTAGCTCTCCCAGCGACCAGCGGGGGGCGACCAAGACAGCAGGAGGCCTCCGGAGGGGGAGGGGGAGGGAGACAGGGTGAGGAGGGACGCTGCCGCCGGAGCTGGAGACGACAAAAAGGATGAAGAAATAAAAACAATGAAAAAGAAAGAAAGATGAAAGAAAAGAGGTGAAGGCTAGAAGGGACACAGCTACGGTGACGACAGTAAAGTTTAGGAACTAAATTGTGGTTTGGAATAAAACACTCCAGAGGAACGAACAAATGCGTTTCTGGAGTCAAAGTATTTAAATTATAGTGTTATATTAACCTAGATTTTGCAAAATTTAGCGTAATTTTGGGTAACTTCCGGCCGTAGCTGTATCCCTTCTAGCTGTAGCTGTATCCTTTTTGCTGTTGGTTTTTTCTTTTTTTTTTGTTCCCCCCCCGCGTTGGTTTTTTCTCTTTTTTTGTTTTCTCGTGCTGTTTTTTGTTTTTTTTGCTGTATCCCTTCTAGCTGTGACTGTATCCCTTCTAGCTGTGACTGTATCCCTTCTAGCTGTAGCTGTATCCCTTCTAGCTGTAGCTGTATCCCTTCTAGCTGTAGCTGTATCCCTTCTAGCTGTAGCTGTATCCCTTCTAGCTGTGGCTGTATCCCTTCTAGCTGTAGCTGTATCCCTTCTAGCTCACAACCAAGAACAGAACCTCACCTGTCCTGACGGTGATTTCTGATTGGCTCGTCAGCTTGCCGCTCCTGGACGTCACCGCGACCCGATAGGCCGAGCCGGGAGTCAGCTGGTCGACGGCGACCTCCGTGGCGTCCGGCGGAAGCGTCGTCTCCCAGCGGCTCGTGCCATTGGTCGAGACGACGGCGGCGACGAGCTCGTCCAGGTCGCCCGCGGGACGTTGCCATGACAACAGCAAGCTGCTGCTGTCGCTGTAGTCGGCGGTGAGGTTGGAGACGGCGGCGGGAGCTGCAAAAGAGATTTTAGATTTATTTCCTTATTTATTTCCTTTACTTCCTGTCTTCTTCTTCTTCTTCTTCTTCTCTCTGTACCTGTCTGAGCCGCCGTCGTCCGGCCGCTCTGCAGCCCGCCAGCCTCCGTCACCACGGTAACGTTGTACAGCCGCCCCGGCGCCAGGTCGAGCAGCGTGTGTTGCGTCGCGGTGCTCTCTAAACTTATGCACCTAAATATTTAATTAAAAAGTAACATACAAAAAAAACCCCCCACTAAAAAAAACCAATAAAAAAAAAAAAAAAAAAAAAAAATAGAAAAACTGGCATTAAAAGTATTTGTACACTAAATAAATAGGGAATTATTAGAATTGTTGGGGCTTTGTAAATTATAGAGTGTGGTCTAGACCAGGGGTCACCAACCTTTTCTAAACTGAGAGCTACTTCCTGGGTACTGAGTCATACGAAGGGCTACCAGTCTGATACACTCTTCTGAAATAACAAATGTGCTCAGTTTGCCTTTAGTTATATATGATTATTAATGATTAATGATAGTTATATATGATTACTGATTAATGATAGTTATATATGATTATTAATGATAGTTATATATGATTATTAATGATTAGTGATAGTTATATATGATTATTAATGATTAGTGATAGTTATATATGATTATTAATGATTAATGATAGTTATATATGATTATTAATGATAGTTATATATGATTATTAATGATTAATGATAGTTATATATGATTATTAATGATTAATGATAGTTATATATGATTATTAATGATTAGTGATAGTTATATATGATTATTAATGATTAATGATAGTCATATATGATTATTAATTATAGTTATATATGATTATTAATGATTAATGATAGTTATATATGATTATTAATGATTAATGATAGTTATATATGATTATTAATGATTAATGATAGTCATATATGATTATTAATGATAGTTATATATGATTATTAATGATTAATGATAGTTATATATGATTATTAATGATTAATGATAGTTATATATGATTATTAATGATTAGTGATAGTTATATATGATTATTAATGATAGTTATATATGATTATTAATGATTAATGATAGTTATATATGATTATTAATGATTAATGATAGTTATATATGATTATTAATGATTAGTGATAGTTATATATGATTATTAATGATTAATGATAGTCATATATGATTATTAATGATAGTTATATATGATTATTAATGATTAATGATAGTTATATATGATTATTAATGATTAATGATAGTTATATATGATTATTAATGATTAATGAGACTCATCTATGTGAAGACACTGATGATGGTAATGATTTCTCACAATAATTATCAACAACGACTTAACAAGGTGGGAAACAGATAATATCAATATTCAATTTTCATTTTTAGAACAGGCCTGAGGGCTCCTCGTGGGGTCCTAGGGGGCTACCTGGTGCACCGTGTTGGTGACCCCTGGTCTAGACTCTATCTGTACAGTGTCTCGAGATAACTCTTGTTATGATTTGATACTATAAATAAAATTTAATTGAAATAGGTCCGATACGAGCCCAACAAGTACATTTTGTTTGACAGCTTTTTAAAAGCCCGAACCCATTTACAGCCCGACATTATTCCAATGTGAGCAATATATCGATATGATAACGATATCGAAATATGAGACTAGATATCGTCTTAGATTATGGATATCGTAATATGACATAAGTGTCTTTTCCTGGTTTTAAAGGCTGCATTACAGTAAAGTGATGTCATTTCCTGAACTTACCAGACTGTTGTAGCTGTTCTATTATTCACCTTTACCCACTTAGTTATTATATCCACATTACTGATGATCATTGATATAAAATCTCATTGTGTAAAGCACCGATAGTCAACGCACAATATCGTCGCGGTATCGATATCGAGGTATTTGGTCAAAAGTATCGTGATATTTGATTTTCTCCACATCGCCCAGCCCTAGCACGCACACAGCTCTTTTGCCTTTCGTCAAAAACGAGTCATTTCTACATGTTTGAACATCATTTATTTAGTGTTAATTTTGTCACCTATTTTTTATTTAGTCTTAGTCTTGTGCCAAACATTTTTGTTAGTCAAGTTTTAGTCGACTAAAAGTCTCGTCGTTTTAGTTCAGTTTTAGTCAAAAGAGAACTCAAGGTATCTTAGTCAAGTTTTAGTCGACTAAAAGTCTCGCCATTTTAGTCAAGTTTTAGTCAAAACATTTTAATCTTTTTTTTAAATAAATTATTTCTGATAACCATTTCAGTCAAATAGTTATAAAAATAAATAAATGCTATAAAGTTATATAAATATTGAGCTTCTTCCTTATTTCACCAGTAAACGACAAAAACAACCACTGCATGGGAAAAGGATATTTTACAATAAAATAAATGCACCACGAAACTGGCGAGGCGTATTTCAAGTGAACGCAACGTGTCTGTTGTTTTTCAGACAACGGCAGCTGCAGACTGTCGTACGTCTCGTGAAATAGAGACAAACCTTTACACCGTTTAGCGGTCAGCATTGTAACCCTTTTATATATGTCAATGATTGTAACCGTGTTTACTCCAACTGCTAGCTAACGGTAGGCTAACGTTACCTGCTGCCGAGTGTAGTGTTAACTAGCTAACGATAGGCTAACGTTACCTGCTGCCAAGTGTAGTGTTAACTAGCTAACGGTATGCTAACGTTACCTGCTGCCTAGTGTTAACTAGCGCCCCGTGCAGCGATGTTTCGGTTGACTCTAACGTCCGTTTAGGAGCATCAGAGAGAAGCGCAGGCATTTAAGTGGCACCAAAATCTGCGTTGCTATTCGGTCCGGTAGATAACGTTGTAATGCAATTTTCGATACCGTAGCAACTCTCGTAACAGCTGAATATTCTATCTCATGATGAAAAGTAGAGAGCGATTGTAGCGAAAAAATGAAGAGAGATTTTATCTTAGTTTTTATTTTATGCAAAACATTTTAGTCTCGTCTTTTTTCGTCAACAATAATGCTCGTTAATTTAGTCTTAGTCAGCGTTTTTGGACATCGGCGCAGTCTCGTCATCGTCTCGTCTTAGTCGTGGAAAAAAAGGTCGTTGACGAACACATTTAGTCTCGTCTCGTCTGAGGAAATTAACGCTACATTTATTCGGTGACTACCGTCGGCTATCGGCCACTTGGAGGTCGGAACAAAGACATAGAAGAAGTCCTCCAGAAGGCCAGCCTCCGTTTCACCTCCTCAGCATCCATTTTCACGCTAATCGAAACGCATCAGCTGACCGCCCACTGGCCCGAGCCCGTGTAAAATGATAGAAATTAAGACCCAACCCGAACCGGGTCTGGGCAAAGATCTCCAGCTGTATTTGTAAAGAACAGCAGCTCTTTAGCAGTTGGTTTTTTTGAGTGGGGGTTAATAAATAAAGCAACTGAAGCAATTAAAAACATGGGACAATAAGGAGACACAGAGGAAGGACAGAAAGAAAGAAAAGAGTTAAGAAACTCAGAGAAAGTTAAGAGTTTTATGGGTCTGATCCGAAACAGGACCCACGTACCCGTTTGGTCCCACAGCTGCAGCTTGAAGCGCTCCGTCCTGCCCGGGCCGGCCTGCCAGGAAAGGCCCAGGCTGCTGCAGGTGCTGGAGGTCACCGCCAGGCCGCTCACCGCCGACGGCCCTGATGATACAACACACACACACACACACACACACACACACAGTCAGATGTTTTATGAGACCATAAAAAGTAAAATCCTGATGCAAACAGCTGATTAGTAATACAAACACTGAATTACTGACTCATTAAAGAGACATAAAACACACACAGAGGCTGTTCAACACACACACACACACACACAGTTCAACACACACACACACACACACACACACACACACACACACACACACACACACCATTCAACACACACACACACACACACACACACACCTACCTTTCAACACACACATTACACAGTTGAAAGCATTTAGTTTGACAAAGGAACTACTCATAAACTCAGGAAACACATTCACTCACTCACTCACTCACTCACTCACTCACTCACTCACTCACTCACTCACTCACTCACTCACACACACACACACACACACACACACACACACACACACACACACACACACACACACACACACACACACCGTTCAACACACACACACATTACACACTTAAAAGTATTTAGTTTGACGAAACAACCACTCATAAAAAGAAAAATCCTGATGCAAACAGCCGATTAGTAACACAAACACTGAATTACTGACTCTTTAAAGAGACATAAAACACACACAGAGAGGCTGTACAACACACACACACACACACACACACACACACAAACACACACACACACACACATTACACACTTAAAAGTATTTAGTTTGACAAAACAACCACTCATAAACTCAGGAAACACACACATGCACTCACTCACTCACTCACTCACACACACACACACACACACACACACACACACAAAAAACGTTCAACACACACACACACACAACACACACACACACACACACACCGTTCAACACACACACACACACTGTTCAACACACACACACACACACACCTTTCAACACACACACATTACACACTTAAAAGCATTTAGTTTGACAAAACAACCACTCATAAACTCACATGCACTCACACACACACACACACACACACATTTCAAACACACACACACACACACACACACACACAGTCAGATAGATGAAAGGATGGCTATCAGTGTCATCTCTGAATTTAGCCGAGCTTTTGCACAAAGAAAACGTACAGACTGTGTCCTGAAACAGTGGGCCTGTTCCTTTAAACTGCTGGATGTGTTTTGAACATGAGGAACAGGCGCGCTGCAGGAAGGCTTCAGCCGGGAAGGATCCATCGCTACAACCGCTGTCCTTGTCATCAAACATGAGAGCACTGTGGGAGCCCCACTCCCCTGCTTCTCCTAACGTTATCCGCCTGTCTAGAGCTCCCTGCTTCCTAAATGTTGTGTTTTTCCCACAAGGTGTGTGTGTCTGTGTGTGTGTGTGCTGTGTGTGCTGTGTGTGTGTGTGTGTGTGTGTGTGTGTGTGTGTGTGTGTGTGTGTGTGTGTGTGTGTGTGTGCCGTGTCGCCACTTGCGCTTCAAACTGAGGTCGAACAGTATTATCGGGCGGCCACAGCTCTGCCCAGCGAGTGCCACACCGACACAAACAGACAACAAGAGCTCTGTTGATGTTTCTATGGTTACGTTTATGAGTTTGAAGGGAAATGATTGAACCATTTTATGGATGGACTCCAGTCACTAATATTGACTGTTGATTTGTGTCTATCCTACTGTCTACTTTATTCCCTTATAATGCCCAGATTTAATGCTGTCTTTTTTAAACTTTATCCTGGCACTGCTATAGTTTTTATATGACTATGTCTACATTCTCCTCTTATATTGTCCATATTTAATGCTGGTCTCTAGACTTTATCCGTGCACTATTAGACTTATTTGCACTACTACCATGACACACACACACTCTCATAGAGCACCTTACCATAAAGCATCTCACCATAGAGCACCTCACCATAGAGCACCTTACCATGCAGACTGAATCCCAGGGTCAGTCTCTGCCCAGTCACTGCAAGCCTCTCATGCTTATAAATCCCTTAAAGTACATTCATGTGGATTTTTATTTAGCATCTTTTCTTTTATTGTCCATATTATTCATGTGGATTTGTCATTTTATCATCCTGTTTATGATGTATGTGTATGTTGTGTGGGACCTTGAATTTCCCCTTGGGGACCAATTTGGCCAGGGAGCCAGGTCCACTCCTCAGGATGTTTTTTGCTACCTTTTTTTCTATTTATATATTATTTCCTATTATCTTATACCTTGGGCCATCACAAGTTGATAATGACCACCCCCAACTCGGCCCCGTTTGGTCTCAGGGGCTAAAAAAACACCCTTTTTGGGAAAAGCTTTTGACAGAATGATGTAATTGTGAATATTAAGGTACTGCAGCTACATAAATGGTCGTATAACCCTAAAATGTTGCATGGTGTATCCTGATACAGTAGAAAAAGATTCTGGGGATTGCTGCCTTTTTGCTGTCAAATATCACCCACAACATACCCCAAAAGACAAAAAATGTCTGTCCGCCTGACAAATTGTCATCAAAAGTGATCATTTTTCAAGCATTTTATTATAGACATCACTGCCTCAAATGTACATGAAAAACTTCCCAAGTTTATAAGCTTCAATATAAGTCCAAGATGACCTTTCTATCTAGAGGATATACTTATATTACTATCTATGACTATGTTTACATGCAGCCAATAACCCGTTCAAAACCGGAATATTAGCAATAACCCGGTTGTGCACGGCCATGTAAACACCGGTAAAAACCTGAATATGCTACCTGGGTTAGCCCTTTTCTAACCCGAAATTTTGGTCATGTAAACGAGTATCGGCATATCCCCATCACAAGGAACATTGATTTGTGTTCAGCGCATGTTCTATTCACAAGGAGTCTCGGTCTTTTGAGTAGAGGAACTTCTCATATGCGCCAGAAAACATAGTTATAATAATAATTATATACTATAATAATATAGTTATATATATATATATATATATGTCAATGCAGAAAACCTGCGCGCAGTATACCGGAAGTAAACAGGAAGTAGAGGTAAACATGGCGAGACGCAGCACAGCACACTACTTTTGGCGAGGAGGAAACGTATTACTTTATTGGTGTGGTGAAAACCATGAATATAATGTCTTTATTAGTGTGGTGAAAACCATGAATATAATGTCTTTATTAGTGTGGTGAAAACCATGAATATAATGTCTTTATTAGTGTGGTGAAAACCATGAATATAATGTCTTTATTAGTGTGGTGAAAACCATGAATATAATGTCTTTATTAGTGTGGTGAAAACCATGAATATAATGTCTTTATTAGTGTGGTGAAAACCATGAATATAATGTCTTTTGTTGACGGCAGAAAGTACCGAGATAGTGAGATTTATAAGAAGGGGACCGAGAAGTGATTGCGTCTTAAGGTTGTCCGTAGGCTACGTCCAGACGCTAACCGTGCATCGCCGTTTATTTCGGGATATCGCCGATTGATTACAAAGTCCACGTATACAGGAGTAACTCTCTCTGCTCTCGCGTGTAAACGGGTTATTCCGAATGTTTCAGAAACCCGAATAGTGACCTTAACTCGACCTTAACCCGAAAATTGACAGCTTGTAAACGCACGGTGGCTCAGTGGTTAGCACTTCTGCCTCACAGCAAGAAGGTTCTGGGTTCGAACCCAGTTCGTCCCGGGCCTTTCTGTGTGGAGTTTGCATGTTCTCCCCGTGTTTGCGTGGGTTTCCTCCGGGTGCTCCGGTTTCTTCCCACCATAAAGACATGCATGCTGGGTAACTAGGACTAAAGTTGAAAATTAGCTGACTGGCTAACACTGGCGCATTTACAGAGATGTTCATTAATGTGCATTGTCCTAATATAAAAAAAATAAATAAATAAAATAAAAATAGTCTGGGTGCCTCCATCTGCTTCTTAGTTTTGTTAGTATCCTGACCCCTTTAAAAGGTTTAAAACAGCAAAGTCACCCATCAGCGGCAGAGCAGCAGCTCCCGTGTTCCTGCGAGGTGAAATGACTAACGCAGCTTTGAGGAAGCTGTGGACGCTTGTGGCGGCGACGCGAAGAGTTGAAAACACGTGAAAACAAACGTGCAGAGTGTGTGTGGACACTAGAGAGTCGGTGGATGTAACCGTGGGAGATAAGAGACCACAAACACAACAGCACAAGTGTTTGGCATTGCTGAGAAGGTTACTGTGGGGACTCGACAGTACACTGCACCCAGCAGTAGCACCCGGTTTCCTCCAAACACACACACACACACACACACACACATACACACACACACACATATATAAATATATACACACACACACACACACACACACCCTCACGCCCTTTCCCAGTGCTTCCCACAGAACAAAGAAACAATGGAGGCAGGAAATGGCTGAACCCTGTGCTCTGCCCACGATGGAAATACACACTAAGGGTCCAACTTCTGTTCTGGGCGCCTGCCAGCATGGACGCACAACACACACACACACACACACACACACACACACACACACACACACACACACACACACACACACACATACACACGCGCATACTTAAGCTCTATCACTCTCACCCAGCAGGGTTTTGGTTCCTGTAACTAAATCACACAATAAGGAGAGGGGAAACTACATGACATTCACTCTAGAACACACACACACACACACACACACACACACCACACACACACACACACACACACACACACACACAAAAAGACAAAGAGGTCGTGCCGTGTTCTTTTACTTCAAAAGACGAGAGGTCAGAGGAGATGGAAACAATAGATTATTTTTGCTAAATATTGCTTTCAGGGGGTAAAAGCTCCGGACTTCTGCAAACACGTAACCTTCAGGTTCTTACAGGGGGGTGTAGCCGTGTTTATACATCAGTGATGGAACAAGTACTCACATCCTTTACTGCAGTACAAGTATTAAATACCACGCTGTGAAAATACTCCATCTTACTGCAGTAAAAGTCTGTATGTTACAGTAAAGTGCTCCCTGTCAGTGTTGTTCCTCTCCTATCTCATGTTTCTGGATGAACATTCCTGCTGCATTCATGTGTATGTTGCATTTTCCTGCTGTACACGTTTAAGGTCGTTCTTATTCTCTCACTCCTTTATATGCCGTTGGGGTAGTTTAATTTACAGCAATGCGTCATATTAAAGCTTGTTTTAATACTCAATTTGGGGATTCTTTCCATGATTCTGTTATCACAGAAACCATAGGGGCTCTATGGCCGCGTTGTACTAACCTGACTCCAGTGTTGTGCCTGCTCATTGAACGCTAGTTCGTGAACTTGTTCATATTTTGGGGCGAACGTGAACTGAACGTACCGTGAACTCCTTCATCCTGGTGTCTGTGAACGCCACGCTCTCTCAGTTTAACTTCGTCCAATAGGGCGCCAGATTTCTACAGAGCCTTCCAGGCCAAAACCAGGGCTAAAACACACCGTAAACAGGCCTTCATATGTAGCGGAAAAAACACCCAATCTGGTAACACCAGCCAACCAGTGTCTCACCGCCACATGGGTCATCCAATCAGAAAGCAGCGTGGAGGCTTCGTACGATCATTTAAACCAGTTTTATGACGAGCTTGGTGAGGATGGAAAAATCTGACATTTCTGGGCAAACTTTCAAAAAGAAAATCTGCACTTCAGTCCCATCCACAGCAAGACCTGAAACGGCACGTTGGACTGAAGCAACATGTGGAGAATAAGAACTATGAACTAAGTTCATTTTTGGAACGGTGAACTTAGTTCGAAATTTCAAAGTATGAACTATGAACTGAACTAGTTCATTTTAAAAGGGAACTTTCCCAACACTGCCAGACTCCGCCAGATGGATCGCTTCCCATTTGCTCGGCATATCCATCTGGGAACTTTCCGTTGGAGAACTTTTGGGAAGGGGGCGAAAATACTGGTTATCTGATTGGATAAACCATCTATTGCCACCTATAGTTGGTGATATACGGGCCAAATCAACCAATCAGATCGACGAAATCAGATCAATGAAGGAATACTTTCTAATTTGGATAAAAACTTGCTGCGATAGCTACGCTCATCTCATCCCTGGAAGCTAGGGCTGTCCTCGATTAAAGAAATTAGATATTTTGTCGACTAATCGATTAGTTGATGTAATCGACAGAGCTGTGCGCTTTGAGAGGTGGTTAAGACTAGAAAAGCACAATATAAATGTAGTTAATTAACCATCTGTAAAACTGAGTTTCTCCACAATTAATCCTGCAAAAGCACCACTTTAAATCTTGTGTTTACCATAAATGTGCTCATGAGTTTCTTGGAAATGAGCAATTAAGCATGAATAAGCATAAAAAATGACTTATCAACTAAAGAAATCTTAGTCGACTAAGACCAAAACGACCGATTAGTCAACTAATCGACTAAGAGGTGGCAGCCCTAGTGGAAGCCGGCTTAGACTGAACAGTCGCTTCTCTTTGCGTCACACCTAAACGCTGATTGGTCAGTTGTTTTGGCGAACGGCTCCAAATGTTCTCTATCTCAAGATGCCAGGCTGATGTGGTCTCACGCAGAGAGTTCGCCTGCCGATCGCTCAGAGTTGGCATAACAATCCCTCCGCCCAAGTAGCAGAGAGTAGCAGTGCTTCGCCTTTCTGAGAATATAGTCCCCAGTATGTTTACTGTTAGAAGATGGCTGTGTGTCATGTGACCTTGTTATTGGTACACGCTGTGACTCTACAAATCACAACATGGAAATAGGAACGTTATTTTGTCACTTATTGGGAGCAGTAGGCTAGATGGAGCCGGTTACCTCCAGGATCTGTGCTAAGCTAGGCTAGATGGAGCCGGTTACCTCCAGGATCTGTGCTAAGCTAGGCTAGATGGAGCCGGTTACCTCCAGGATCTGTGCTAAGCTAGGCTAGATGGAGCCGGTTACCTCCAGGATCTGTGCTAAGCTAGGCTAGCGGTGGGTGTGTCAGACAGAGTTACGACACGTACGGAGATGAGAAGGGTATGTATGGACTTATCTAACTCTGGAGGATACGGGGAATAAGACAAAGTCCCAATAAATCGGCGTGTTCCTTTAAAGGTCCCATGACATGGTGCTCGTTGGATGCTTTTATATAGTCCTTAGTGGTCCCCTAATACTGTATCTGAAGTCTTTTTTTATATAGACCTTAGTGGTCCCCTAATACTGTATCTGAAGTCTCTTTTATATAGGCCTTAGTGGTCCCCTAATACTGTATCTGAAGTCTCTTTTATATAGACCTTAGTGGTCCCCTAATACTGTATCTGAAGTCTCTTTTATATAGGCCTTAGTGGTCCCCTAATACTGTATCTGAAGTCTCTTTTATATAGACCTTAGTGGTCTCCTAATACTGTATCTGAAGTCTCTTTTATATAGACCTTAGTGGTCCCCTAATACTGTATCTGAAGTCTCTTTTATATATACCTTAGTGGTCTCCTAATACTGTATCTGAAGTCTCTTTTATATAGACCTTAGTGGTCCCCTAATACTGTATCTGAAGTCTCTTTTATATATACCTTAGTGGTCTCCTAATACTGTATCTGAAGTCTCTTTTATATAGACCTTAGTGGTCTCCTAATACTGTATCTGAAGTCTCTTTTATATAGACCTTAGTGGTCCCCTAATACTGTATCTGAAGTCTCTTTTATATATACCTTAGTGGTCCCCTAATACTGTATCTGAAGTCTCAGAGCAGAGAAAGGGGAGGTGACCTTGCTCCTTATGACCTCATAAGGAGAAGATTCCTGATTGGTCCATCTGAGCTTTCATTTTCTCAAAGCCAGAGCAGGATACCCAGGGCTCGGTTTACACCTATCACCATTTCTAGCCACTGGGGGACCATAGGCAGGCTGGGGGGGAACTCATATTAATGTTAAAAAAACTCATAAAGTGACATTTTCATGCCATGGGATCTTTAACGCTATGTTATGCAGTCAGGGGGGGGGGGCCTGACTGCATAACAGTGCAGCACATGTCTGGACTGAGGGAGGACTTACTGGTGTTCAGGGTGATGTTTGCCGTCTCCTCATCTCTCTGGGACTGGACCTGCAGCAGGTAGGCGGTTCCTGGCTCGAGCTGCTCCAGCACGCAGGTGAAAACGCCTCCTAGCTCCTCGTTCCCTCCGTCCTCCACTCCTAGCTGGTTAGTTCTCAGGTAGTCTGTTCCCATCTCCTCCTTCGCCGCCTCCTCTCCTTTGATCTCATTAGTCTCTACCTCCTCCTCTCCTTCGTTTCTCCTCGCCGTACACTCGGCGGCGTCTGCCGCGGCGTCCGGAGACGTCACGGTGAAGGAGCAGTTGCGTCCGGGCGTGGTGACGGTCAGCGAGATGGAGTCCAGGCCGGACACGGGTCCAGACACCGAGATGTTACACGGGACGGACTGGGACTCTGCGGGAGCGGCACTGCTCAGATCCTGACGGGGGAAACAAGACGCCAAAAACAGTCAGATAAAGCACTGAACAATATTTATAGCCTAGAAATCTAGACCACCCTAGCGGCAGCTAATTTAATTTGCAGCCAGGGTCAGTCTAAGCAACTCTCTGTTGGCTTACGAGCTGGAAAAAACTAATTTTGGTCAGGCCAATCACATCGTGTATAGAATCGGTGGGCGGGGCTTATGGCTGCTGCTGCTGCTGGTGAACAGAGGTCTTCTGGAAGACTTGGAGTTCAGCTTTTCTTTGAGAAAAGAACAAAGAACGGCACTGAAGTCATTCTTAAAAAAGGGAAGATGTGTTCAGAGTTTAAAGTTTAATCTATCAACTAGCTTCTCTACCTTCTTCGTTGCTCTGATTGGTTGTAGAGCTATCCTATTGCGTGCAGAGGGGAATTTGAAAGACAACCGTTTATCCCGCCCCCTCTGATTGAGCCCTGACCAATGGGGAGTTCCCAGACCTCAACATCTGGATGTGGGGCTGGCTTGTCGGGCTACAATACTTTAGTTTTTTATATCTTGTTTTCATAATTGTAGTCTGCATCGAAGACAGTTCATTTCCAGGTTAATCGCCGGATGCTCCTCTCTCTCTCTGTGTTCTCAAACTCCGTTCTCTTCAGGAAGCAACAACAAACTCCGAGCCAGCGAGCTACACGCTGAAAATGTCAAGTTCTGAAGAATATTAGGGTCATGGAACAAGTCAGGTCTGCTCGGTTCTTTCAGGGAATGATTGTAAAGATTTATAAAGAATATGTTTAGGTCATTTCCTCTCTAACTGGGAGGTTTTGGGACTGATTGGTGGGATTGCTGTGGACGAAGTACACACAGAGATACACTGGTAAGAGCCAATCAGGTTTAACCATGTATCAGCTCATTTAAATATCTCACGGTACTGGATTGTGTCAACAGTTAACTTCATTTAATATTGTATGTGGCGTTTTCTTTTGCAAGGGTGCAAATGTTCCACCAAAACAAGTTCCTTCCTGAGACTATTTAGCAGAGCCACCGTTCCTGCGTCTGGAGCTTAGCGCTGCCCAGGACGATTGTGATTGGTTTAAAGCTACGTTTTGCAAGAATTTCTAGCGGTGAAATTGTATATGACAACCAACTGAATATTACTTTCTAGCCCCTCCTCCTACGGTGGCCGAACCCGAAATGATCTCTTAGTATCTCCATCGTTTACACTCAGCTGTTCTAGCTGTTCTCCAATATTAACTTTGGTCTTGTTGCGTTGCCTGTCGCATTGTCGTTTTAATTCTCTTTTTCGCTTCCCTGGCGAGTAATCTTCCCCTGGCATTCGTCACGGTGCCAGAGGGCGAAATCCCGATGTATGTCCCTCTTTGGCTAATGTCTTTTAAAGATGGAGGCGCTACGTGGCGGCCGTCATTCGAGTCGCTCGTATGTATTCTGAATGATTCTGAATGGCAGATTCTACGCTAAGAGAATACTTTGATTAGTTGGTGGAAGTAACTACACATGAATGAGCACATATTTGTGAAAGAACAAATATTCTTTTGCTAAGAATCAACTAAAAAAATTACACAATGTACTGTCATTCAATGTGTTCCTTTTATTTTCATGACTATTTACATTGTAGATTCTCACTGAAGGCATCAAAACTATGAATGAACACATATGGAATTATGTACTCAACAAAAAAGTGTGAAATAACTGAAAACATGTCTTATATTTTAGATTCTTCAAAGTAGCCACCCTTTGCTTTTTTGGATAACTCTGCAAACCCTTGGTGTTCTCTCAATGAGCTTCATGAGGTAGTCACCTGAAATGGTTTTACCTTCACAGGTGTGCTTTGTCAGGGTTCATTAGTGGAAGTTTTTCCCTTATTAATAAAAAAGCAAAGGGTGGCTACTTTGAAGAATCTAAAATATAAGACATGTTTTCAGTTATTTCACACTTTTTTGTTAAGTACATAATTCCATATGTGTTCATTCATAGTTTTGATGCCTTCAGTGAGAATCTACAATGTAAATAGTCATGAAAATAAAAGGAAACGCATTGAATGAGAAGGTGTGTCCAAACTTTTGGCCTGTACTGTAGGTTTAAAGAAATGCAAACATCCTAGAGCAGTTTTTTTTCTATCCCTATCCCAGAATGCATCTGTGGGGTAGCCAGATAGTCTTGCATTGCTGGAGATACTGTAGGTCTGGCGATGCGAGACTATCTGATATCTAACTGTGTGTCACATCTGCCCCGCTCTAATTGTGTTTTCTGCTTGTTTTCATGAACTTCCTGTTTTATTTTGAATTCCACTGT
The DNA here is from genome assembly GCF_010015445.1 of Perca fluviatilis. NCBI lineage: Eukaryota > Metazoa > Chordata > Actinopteri > Perciformes > Percidae > Perca > Perca fluviatilis. The sequence goes on from NC_053134.1 coordinate 3,011,347, forward strand.
TTGGTTACGTCCTTGCTCACTTGTCTTCCTGTCTTTGCTCGTTTCCCGCCTTTTCTGGTTCTGCCCCGCCCTGATGTCTTCCACCTGTTGTATCACCTGTCCCTTGTTAGTGTTTGTTACCCTGTGTATATTAATCTCTGTGTTTTCCTTGTCCTTTGTTGGATTATAACATTACGTTCTGTCTGTGTGTTGTAGCTGTCGCTGTGTGCCTTGTTTTGATGTTCTTTGTGTTCTGCATGCTTTTTGGGACTACTTTTGTGTTTGCTTGCATGCCAACCTCTGGACACCTTTTGTAAGTTTTTGTCATTAAATTCTATTCTCTGAATTTTCTGCATTTGGGTCCTCCATTCCCTGGTTCCCGTGACAGTGTGTCTGTCTGCTGTTTACCGCTGAGCCGGTAGATTACAGTGGCTTTATCAGAGCTTTTATTCTGAAAAAACTGAGACTCAAATCAATTATTCAAACACAAAATTAGCCTTAATTGCTTTATAGTGTTGCCATATGAATGCAGTTTTTTTGGATACATTTTTTGGATGGTGAATGAATGAACAACACACAGCACAGCAACACGATCCCTGTTTTTCCTTTTGAGTCTGACCATCTCAGCGCCACCTTTCTTTTTTTTTGACTTTCTGAGCTCACCTGGCCACTCCCCCTATTTTTCTGAAAATCCTAGACATGGTTGTGACCGTTAGTGCTTTCTGATTAGATATCGGATGTTGTTTGTATTGAAATAAGAGGCTGCTGCGGCCTGCTGTACGGGTTGAGCAGAGGCTGCACAGTTTGAGAGCGCCATGCACTCGCTTGTGGGCGCTCCTGGTGCGTGCCTATAGCCTACTCCTGGTTGCTTGGCAACAGTAAACAGAAATTCTCCGGTGCTACCTTCAAGCACGTCTTAAAAGTTACTTCAGAGGTATTGTTAAAGGTATTGTGGAGGATTTTCTTTTTCCGGGTGGATCATCAAGACTATTGGTCCTCCTAGTTGTCAATCATTCTGGCGCTATGTTTACGTAAGGCCGTCGTGCGTGCTCGTCCCTAGGGTAGTTTTCGCTTTCTGCACATGAATACTTTCAGGTGTATATGTGTGGTGAGCTACGAGTGTCTACGAATTGTACGACAAGAAGAGAAAGGCCTCTGAAGAAAGAAACAAGACCGGAGTGTTTCTGGGAGAATGTTTCACACGCTGGCGTGCGCTAAAAGCACAGGTTGGGCTCTCCACTGATGCCTCAGTTGCCAAGTTTCTACTCGACAGGTAAAGTTTGGCTATTTGGAGAAATCCATTTAAAATCACTGCTAGTGAAAGTTGATGTAAGCTATGATTAGCGATGCTAGCCCTGGCACAAGTCACGCACCGCGCACACACGGTAAACATCTCAATTTGTGAAAAAGTGCAAATCTCCTTTCTGAAAGTAGCTCGTATGAGCCATGCCGACAGCAACTTGTAAACAGTGCACTCTCGTGCACACGTTTAATAGGCGTGCCCTCTCGGGAGCAGGTAGAGTGTTGCGCATGTGCATTTTTTCAAAAAGTGGAGAGGGCGGTTCTTTTCTAAAATTCGGGAAAATCCTCCACTATACCTTTTTAAGTCACAAGAACGATGTTTTTGGATTTAAAAGCATTTACTTCTCTATAAAAGTAACAAAATATATGAGATAAAATGCCAAAACATATCAGATATGTACAGAAATAACGATGTCCTGAAGCGTTTTGCGCCCTCTTCAATTATTTTCTTCGACTCGAGCCACTGACCTACGTCACTCTGCCTTCACTCCGATTGGCTGTCGCTTTGTGGCATCGCTCAGCATTTGCATAAAATAGACTTATTGTCTATTTTGGCCCCGGCTTGCTCGTGGCAGCGGCGAGCTCGTCGCTTGCAAACTGCCCCTCCCAGTGAAAATGAACGGCAGCCTGTCGCTCTGTCTCTGTCTCTGTCTCTGTCTCTTGTGTAACTATTATCAGACCGGGCCTCGCGGCCAGAGTATTATTTCCTGTTGCTGTGTTCGATGGTTGAGATGACTGCAGAGACGGATACATCTGCGAGATGGACATTATTTTCAGGAGTTATTACGCTGGGTTGAAGCGAGCTGTCCCGTCACCGTTCCCCGCGGTCAGAACCAGAACCAGAACCAGAGACGGTACGGGACAACGTCTGTGTCCCGACAACAGGTGACGCTACGTCAGCGCGGACAGCAGCGAGTCCGAGCCGCTGACCGGTAGAAACATGTCGGGAATTAATGTCGAGGCTTGCTACACGTAAACACCATTACATTTCATCAGCCGTGGAGAGTAACTATGTCGTACGTCAATTCAACTGTAAGGTACTTTTAATTGAGCATTTTCATTTTCTCCTACTTGCCTATTGTACGTTTTACTTCTCTATTTTTATAGCTTCAATTACTTTGCATATTCATATTAATTATACAAAATATTATGAATAATCTATGATGTATTAAAGTGGATAAAGAGGAGACTTGGTGGTGAAATTCACAAGCTGCCTGCCAAGTCATACTTCTGCTGTTATTTTGGTGAAAGTAACTCAAAAGTAGTTTAGCGCATTACAATTCAGAGACAGTAATATTGTAATATAACTAATTACTCTCAAATGACAGTAACTAGTCATCTATAATGCATTACATTTTGAAAGTAACTTGCCCAACACCGACTGTGAACCTAAATTGATATGCTACTTTAAGTTTGACACGTGGAGTTTAAATAAATGCAAACAACCCGGAGCATTTATTTTTCTCCTATCCCAGAATGCATCTGCGGTGTAAGCGTGAGTGTAAGTGTATCATGTTAATCAGGGAGTTTTAAAGGTGTTCGATAGAGCCAGGCTAGCCGTTTCCCCCTGCTTCTTCTTCGTCTTTATGCTAAGCTAAGCTAACCAGCTCTGTGCTTAACACACAGTCATGAGCGAGAGAATAACCCTTTTAATATGAGCTTTTGTTTTTGTTAATTATGTAAAGAGACTCTGGCAGATCCATGTTCTAGTTCTCTCCTCCCTCCATTAGTGGGAGTATTATCTGGAGGAACATACAAGCCCAAACTGAACATTTCTTTAATCTACTACTTTAAACAAGCCCCGGCTATTGTTTAGTCAAAATCTGTAAAACTCAAAAACAATGGCTCTTTCGTGTTGCGGCCAGGAGGTGGTAGTTAATAAGCAGCAGCTATTTAAAGAACCGTAACTGTGTTGAATCACTTTTTGGGTTCAACTGACCTCTGACCTTGTGCATGGATTATATTCAAACCAGGGATGCACCGAATCCAGGATTGGGCTTCTGATTGGGCTGAATATTTGGGCTTTTTGACGGGGTTCTGGTTTCTGCTGAACCTTAGAATTTTTTCCCACAGAACCGAACCCTACGCTTGCACTCGGCGCACTGCGCTGGTCGCCGTAGTGACGGCGCCGTTGATTACGGCAAGGTGTTTACGTAGGTGGAGCGTTCAATGCAGCAGGCTGTGAGGAAGTGGAAATGGATCTGGTGAGCAGAACAAGTTGTTGTTTGGCAGAACTTTCAGTCAAAAGAAGACCATTCAAGTCCAGCTACATGTTCAATCTGTTCAATGCTGATTGGTCTGGTGGTGGCGAGGAGCCTAAACTATACACAACATGGCCGCTGTTACAACATCTGGTCTGAAACATCTGAAAGAATACGAGTTGTGCACGAAGGAATCTCCAGACAGCAGCCAGAATGCAGCAACTTCAGGTACGGCAAAGGAAGGACAGTCCCTGTTTACTTCATTCATGAGTTCACTGGGTTCATGGACTGAGGATGGGAGGAGGAGTCAGCACCATCTCTACCAGGGGGTTCAGGATTCAGCAGAACCCCAAAAGTCTGGATTCGGTGCATCCCTAGTTTAAAGAGGTAGATTTGTCCCCCTCAAAAAATAAGAGACAACCCCCCTAACCTGCGAAGAATGTTGCATGGCTTCCATACATGCATGCATCCAAGTTATTTTGGGGCAATTTGGTTGAAAGAAACCCATATTTCTGATACAGAAAACTTATAAAACAGGTCAAATTTGAAATTCTCCGCTGCATGGCTTTTCCCAAAGACTTCAGGCTTCTGTAAATGGGGACTTGATACCATTTAGACGCACTACTTCTGGACAAAACGTATTAATAATAATAAATGTTATTTATATAGGGCTTTTCATGGTACTCAAAGACACTTTAGAGTAAAACCAGCATATATAGCACATTAAAAACAGATAAGCAATAAAAACAAGCATATTAGAAGCAATTAAAAACAATAAAACCAGTAGCTATGAGGTGAGAAATGTAAAACTATTCTATGTGAAAAGCTAATCTGACGAGGTGTGTTTTGAATGTGTCCAGGTCAGTACAGTAACGGATGTGTATGGGGAGGGAGGTCCAGAGGGAGGGGGCTGATATGGTGAAAGCTCTGTGTGGAATAGCTTGCCCCTAACCATATAGGAGGGTCCTACATTCAACACCTTCTAAATCTGTCTGTCTGTCTGTCTGTCTGTCTCCTGGCTCCTAGAATAAATGCACTCACTTTTAACTGACACACTTCATCACCCAGACCCTTTCACTGGTAAACTGAATGCACTATAGAGTGAATAATGTCTTTGTCATCATGTCTTTTTTTATTTTATTTTATTTTTGTCAATGTATATGTCCCCATTATGTGTACCTTTTTAATCTATAGTGAATGAGTGCTGTCTGACTGCTGGCTGTCTCTATGTCAGTCCTATGTTACCTGCCTAGGGACTGCAGATGAAAAGTAGTGATTTTTTACTAATTCTGGCATATTTTCATGGTGTTTTTTTTTTTTTTATACAACAATGTTCATAAATATGCACTGTCCCTATCAAATAAACCAATCAAATAAAAATAAAGAACTTTTTTTAAATCATCTTGATCTTTCTGACTGAACAAGAATGATTAAGATGTTTCGTTTATAAAGACAAACATTTCTTGATATAATAAGACAAATATCTCTTCATTTCGACAAAACTTCTCAGAGAGAAATATCTCGTTTTCTCTCAAAGAAACTGCATCGTTTTAGATTTTCAGTCTCAGCCTGAATTCCAAATTCCTATGCATGACGGTACATTTAAAAGACCATGATATGATATTTTGCATAACCCCTGCTAAAATTGGAAACACGACAACAGGCACACCGCACACACTGGTTTGGGCTGGCGAGCCGGCCAAAGAGTAGCACGCTAACGTTAGGTTTTGAGTGGATGGCGAGCGCGAGACGCCGAAATGGACGCCAATAAGATTCTGAATGGCAGCACCAAATGGAAGATGGAGAGAGAGATAAGAGGATTCGAGGGACATTTCTTATTCCATATTAATGTCCTGGAACGTTTTCTTACTCTTTGTTGCACAAAAACAGACATAACACGCTCGATATTGCACTTTTTTTTAAAGGTTTTGTCGTTTGTTTCGACCTATTCTTGCCTTTCTTCCTGACTTTTTTCTACTGTCTTTTTTTTTTTGAAATTTTTGTCGCTTTTTGGAAATTTTTTGTCACTTCTGTCGCCCTAGTGTAAGTTTTTATGACTATTTTGGACCTATTCTTGCCTTCCTTCCTTCTTTCTACAGTCTTTTTCCAAGTTTTTGTCTCCTTTTTCCATCAGCATTAAAATATTTTCCAGGTCCAAGGCTGTTGTTTAGTAAATCTTTCGCTGACATCGCTGTATTCGTCCTCTTTATAGAGACTTTTTATTTCTACCAAAAATTATTCACGCTGGTGAAAACAGTTTTTTAAGCCATGTACCCCCTAGTACATGGCTTAAAAAACTGTTCAAAGAGGGAACATTATTGAAAAAAGCTGGAGAACCAGTGCCTTAAAGGAGCATGACGGAGCATCTCTAGAAGAAAAATAGAACATTATAGTTCTTAATTGTGTTACTAAATAGTATCAATAAAGATTTGGACATTTCAAATGGACGATACAGCAGAGATAAGCGGATTCGAGGGACATTTCTTATTCCATATTAATGTCCTGGAACGTTTTCTTACTCTTTGTTGCACAAAAACAGACATAACACGCTCGATATTGCATTTGGGAATTCATCCTGTGGATCATGTTCTTATTTGACCTGCTTTTAAAACTAATCGCCACTCGAATTCTCTTTTTAAATGGATCAAATCTATTTTTTTTGAGTATTATTTATCTACTCTCTAGTGTGTAGGCTTGTGTGTTGTCTGGAGCTGCTCTTAACTAATTGCCCCTAGTGGGATTAACCCTTGTGTTGTCTTCCCATCGACCATGCAACTTTTAGTTTAATTTAAAATTTAAACCGTAAGAAGCTTTTGTCGCTTTTCCCGGTGTTTTTTTTTGGACATTTGTTCTTTTTTTTCACGTTTTTGTCACTTTTTCTGACGTTTTTGTCACTTTTTCTGACGTTTTTGTCACTTTTTCTGACATTTTTGTCACTTTTTCTGACGTTTTTGTCACTTTTCCGGAGTTCTTTTTTCAATTATTTTCTTCAAATGTTATAAAATTGAATAAAAACACCCACATTCAATGAAAGTAGTGAACTGATCATTCATTTAACCTGCGAAGAGCGTTGTACGGAACCATCCATGTTATTATTTTTGACAATTTGGTTGAAAGAAAACCCACATTTCTGACATAGAAACTTTTTGGGTCAAATCTGACAACCGGAGGGATAATAAAGTTGTTGAATCGAATTGAAACTGCGAGATAACGGGAGCAGACTCACCCGGACCAGCAGCAGCAGCAGCAGCGAGGTGAAGCACAGACGGCAGAGAGAACCTGGGTCAACTTTACATTTCAGCATTTTGATCCTCCTTCAGATCCTGAGACCGAACCAACTGCACCATAATCCTGCGGCCGAGGTAGAAGACGTGCGTCTGTATTCCCTCTCTGAGACAGAAAGTATTCTTCTCTTTCTGTCTTCAGCGGTCGGTCTTCAGCGTGCACAGAGTCCTTCTAGAAAAAGAAACAGCTGGACAACAACTCGTTCAAAATACCTCTCGGAAAAACAATCAATCCCTATTTGACAGTTGTCTTTTTTCCCATAAATCTAGTCTGCGTTGTCCGGCTCTCGGTCTCGTGTGCGTCCTCGACTCCGACTTCAAACAGTCTTTTTCCTCTGCACTCCCTGCCTGTCTCACTCTCAGCCGTCTGTCTCCCTTCCTGTCTGTCTGTCGGTCAGACTCTATAGTGTATAGAGGCCGAGAGTCACTAAAGGACTTCCTCAATAGAGCCAACAGCTCTGTGAGTCAGAGCAAAAAGGCCCGGCTAGAACCTGCCCGCATGGACGCTATAAATAACGCCAGCGCACCTAGCCGCGCTCGCAGAGGTAGACGCTATAAATAGAGACGCAGAGCGTTTGATTGGTTCCCACGAGACGACACCGTGGTGGAGTTTAAAGTTTGGTCTCTTTCTTTTCACGACAGCGTTGTCTTTTGACAGCGTCTTTGATCGTTTCTTGGGTGTAAATTTAGTTCTTGGCTTCACAAAAGTTGTATATTATCAGACTCTATGGGCTTGTATTTCTGTTTGCTTTATCTTTTTTGTATTTCTTTGGGACTATACAGTATATATATATACACATTTTGACTATTATGTTGACCTGTTTATTTTTCTATTTTTTGGTAGAGGAATTATGTTTTACTTATTTTTTTTCGGACTCTGAATAAGCCTTTTATGCTTTTATTTCCCTCTCCTGACTTGCACTGGAATACCTTGTTTTTAACATCTATTGTATGTACCTTTTTTATATCTTTGTGCAAATAAACTTGACTGAAATAAACTTTAAATCCCTCTTTTGCTTTGGCTTTTCATTTGCAAATATGGTTCTGAAGAAGCATAAAAAAGTAGGCATGCGCCGGTTACCGGTTTCAAGGTATACCGTGGTTTATAAAGTCACCGTTTCAGACCTCTACGATTTTCCGTGCAGTTTCACCTAAAGTGCAGTTTAGGTGAATTGGGGTAAAAAATAACTACAAAACTATATGTATTATAATTTCTCTTAAAATGCTCACATTATGCTTTTTGGCTTTTCCCCTTTCCTTTATTGTGTTATATATCTTTTCTTGTGCATGTTATTGGTTTACAAAGTGAAAAAGCCCAAAGTCCCCCCCCAAAGGGACTTACCATCTCCAACAGAAAACACTGTTCACCAACTGCTCCAAACAGCTCTGTTGTAGTCCAGCCTTTACTCCAGAGACAGACGTGGTCACTTCTTCTTCTGACTGGCTAGTAGTCCTTACCTAGGTACTGTCAGGGCACGCCCTCATACTCTGCTTCTGACTGGCTAGTAGTCCTTACCTAGCTACTGCACATGTGCGACTCCCAACAGAGATGTAACAGAAGTGAGATGTCTCACTCTGTAGCTAAAACAGAGAGCTCAACACACTGGGTGAAAAGCGGAGCTGCAGCAATGTGCAGTACAACAAAAATGTTGTTTTTTGAAAATTAAACCATATAAACTTATTCTGGTACAACCTCTATATACAATGATGAACCTGAAAATGAGCAAAATATGAGCACTTTAAGATTGATGGGCAAATAGGGCATTAACCTATTCATTTGCACGTGTGTGTGTGTGTGCTTTTTTATTAATAAGGGAAATAATTCCACTAATGAACCCTGACAAAGCACACCTGTGAAGGTAAAACCATTTCAGGTGACTACCTCATGAAGCTCATTGAGAGAACACCAAGGGTTTGCAGAGTTATCAAAAAAAGCAAAGGGTGGCTACTTTGAAGAATCTAAAATATAAGACATGTTTTCAGTTATTTCACACTTTTTTGTTAAGTACATAATTCCATATGTGTTCATTCATAGTTTTGATGCCTTCAGTGAGAATCTACAATGTAAATAGTCATGAAAACTTTTGGCCTGTACTGTGTGTGTGTTTCTGTATATATATATATATATATATATATATATAAACACCTAAATGTATTTTTTTTTTTTTTTTTCCATTAGTCTGAAAGCACAACATCTCATAATTGGCCGGTGCTTTCAATAGAAAGCGTGTTTTCGCCTGCCCTGTCTGGCCTTAAAAGCCAAACTGCTTTTGTTTCAGTTGGTCGGAGCTACTTTTAGTCACCCACACCTCTTTCCTTCCTTCCTGCTCCCCTCCTCTCTGGCTTTGTTTCACTCTCTCATTTTATACGACAGTGAGTTTCTAGGAACAGTTAAAGCTCCAAAAATGAACTTCATTAAGCTATCTCCATGTTTCAGAAAAAAAAAAAAAAAAAAAGAGCAGTCTTACTTTGTCATGAAAACTTATCCCAAAATTCCTGAAAAAGTTATGTTAGGGTATGTTCACACTTGGCGTCTTTTTTGATGAGAACAAGTTGACTAGGGCGCTTTTTGTAGTGAAAATAAATGCTGGAAGCGTTTTAATTCCAAAAAGCAGCCGAGAGCATCTGTTGTTGCTATAACAACAGCTACTACAGAATTCTTGCTAGAGTGCTATGTGGAGCGGAGCTACTAAACACACACACAGAGAGAGAGAGAGAGAGAGAGAGAGAGACCGACCTGTAGATCACCCGGTCATACTGTATAACTCGCTGAGCTCCGACTCCATGTGGTCTGGCTACTCCGCTTTTTATTGGTCGGCTGTAAAAAGCACTTGACGTAGGGCGGTTTTGTTCCCAGAAAAGTTGAACTTTCTTCAACTTCTAAAAGACGCTCCGAGCTGCAAAAAAGAAATTAAGAAAAACATGGCTAGTATTTTTTACTCAGGTGGATGCAATACGTTTCCGTGGATTTTGGCATAAATGGGTAAATACAACTTTTTTGGGGGAATTGTGTGGGGCATTCTGTGCTCCACGAATCATGTTTTTTCTTGAGATTTCTTCGGTCATTTTTTGCCGGTTGCCACCCTTAACGTGTGACACTGCCAATTCAAGTCAAATTAGTGAATCCATGGATGTTTTGAGAACCACGACACCGAACAATTAGGGCTCGGTTACGCCACTGATTTCCTGAATCGATTCCAATTCACAAGTTCCCAGTTTGATTTGATTTCCGTTTCAATTCAATATAGATTTGGGAAATTTAAGTTACAATACCAAAGTTTCTTGGATATGAAAGAGACTCACAGAACTAATGTAAATTGTACAAGGCACCCCCAGAAATGACCCCCAAAGCAGTTACATAGAGACAGAAAAAGTGCTTTGTTAAGAGCAGAGGGTGTGCTGAGAGACGGAGACCTAAAGCCATGCATCGGGGAAATTAGCGGTTTTTCCCTCGCCAAAAATGTTGCCCAGCTTTGGAGCATTATTTAGCATGACATGGATTCCTTAGATTGTCTAGTTTCCTATGATACCAATATCTTCTGTCTAGCTTTAGCCTCTTTAAAAGATCGTCTCAGGATTTTATGAACCAATATCGGATCATTCATATGAAGATCGATTTAAACCCTAAAATCAATTTTTTTTTTTACAGATTAACGTACGCTGCCGACTCAAAATCTGGATTTCACTGTCAAATAGTTTGCCCTGAAATTCAATAGTTCTGAATATTTTGCACATTTAGGTTTTTGATTTTCACAGCAGGCAACAGTCAGTAAGAATCAGAGAAAATGAGAGTCAGAGTTCCATCGTTTTAATGTCCAGTGTTTATGTACAGATTATAGGTAACAATATTATATGTATATATATATATATATATATATATATATATATATATATATATATATATATATATATATATATATAATGTAGATAGAGTAGCTAAAGAGGTTACAGAACTACTCAGTGGCTAATATTCCGGACTGTTACAACATTCAGGTTGATTAGTAATACAGGTATAAATCACTTTCAGGTGTCCTCTGACCGAGCTGTAATACAAACACAGCAGAAGTTTAGAGGGACACGAAAACATTTTGAATGTTAATGTGTTAGTTTAGTTTTTCACAACAGTTATATCTCGGAAACAGTCCCAACCATCCCAACGGTCCCAATGGCCTGTCCCAACCATCCCAACGGTCCCAATGGCCTGTCCCAACTGTCCCAACTGTCCCAACAGTCCCAATGGCCTGTCCCAACTGTCCCAACTGTCCCAACCGTCCCAATGGCCTGTCCCAACTGTCCCAACTGTCCCAACCGTCCCAATGGCCTGTCCCAACTGTCCCAACTGTCCCAATGGCCTGTCCCAACTGTCCCAACTGTCCCAACCGTCCCAATGGCCTGTCCCAACTGTCCCAACTGTCCCAATGGCCTGTCCCAACTGTCCCAACAGTCCCAATGGCCTGTCCCAACTTTCCCAACAGTCCCAATGGCCTGTCCCAACTGTCCCAACTGTCCCAACAGTCCCAACTGTCCCAACCGTCCCAATGGCCTTTCCCAACTGTCCCAACTTCCCCAACAGTCCCAACAGTCCCAATGGCTTGTCCCAACTTCCCCAACTTCCCCAATTGTCCCAACAGTCCCAACGGTCACAATGGCTTGTCCCAACGTCCCCAACAGTCCCAACTGTCCCAACAGTCCCAACTGTCCCAATGGCCTTTCCCAACTTCCCCAACTTCCCCAACTATCCCAACGGTCCCAATGGCCTTTCCCAATTTTCCCAACTGTCCCAACAGTCCCAACAGTCCCAATGGCTTTTCCCAACTGTCCCAACTTTCCCAACTGTCCCAATTTTCCCAACTGTCCCAACAGTCCCAATGGCTTTTCCCAACTGTCCCAATTTTCCCAACAGTCCCAACGGTCCCAACGATCCCAGTTTTAGCAGCAAGATCTCTCTGTGTGTTTGTGGTCCATTGAAAATGTAATTACCCATGTTAGGTTTAATAGCACTTTAACTTGTACTGTAAAATGTGATATCCCATTCACACAGAAAGCAGGTTAGATGAGTAATGTTCTTCGTTTCTGGCATTACTGTAGAAACCTCAGATCTCTAAAACAAGTCAACCAGGAACTGACAAAAACCACCTATTCATTTTATTCTAAAATACGTTGGACGTATTAACACTTAACTTCACTCTTTTATTGACATTTTTTTCTCTCCAAATGCACTGGCACTCAAATAGTTTGGTTTTTTTCTTTTAATATTTTGACATTTTTAAGGCAGTGTCAATGCGTGTCCAAACTTTGATTTTGGGGCTCAGATAAAAGATAAAAAAGTCAACTGTTAAATTCGTCCAGTTCCTGTTAAGTTGGTGATTTATAGATGAGGTTTCTACCCCCAAATAGCGAGCTTTAATGTGAGTCGACAAATAGCTGATAGCTGCTAAAACACATAAAAAACATGTAGAAACAGTATAAAAATAAAGTTATTATTACTTTGATACACCAAAAATAACGTATTCGCTAGATAAGAATTTACAACAGCACATCGATGAGATGACCGCACCATTGCGACGCAAATTATTTCACATTTTTGGTATGAAGCAACATATTACACAACAGGGGAATTGTCAAAGCAATAAACAAGGCTAACTACGACACCGAGTGTAAACTCTGACACCAAGCAGCAAAACATTTCTCAGAAAATTATGTTTCTCAATTTGGCAGAGGTGCTGAAAACTGAAAAACATTACAGCAGCAATTTCAGTTTTGATGAAATATATCGTGACTGAAAGTGATTGACAAGCCTCCAGTTCTTCACGTGTTTTATACGTTTGATTAGAGCCACTGACTGTAAATATTAGTGGACAAAGCATCCGGTTCGGCGAAGTGCTGCAAATGCAGAAGTGCCTTAAACCTGCATTATATCTGACTTCCAGCAGGGGGCGACACGTGCGGTTGCAAAAGGAGTTTGGTTTCTGTAGAAGTCTATGAGAAAGTGATCCACTTCTCACTTGATTTATTACCTTAGTAAACATTTTCATGATGAGTTTATGGTCTCAATCGCTAGTTTTAAGTCTTCTGCAACACAGAATGGTGTTAATTTTTTGAATTATGGTCTTGTTGATTTTAAAATCGGCGATAAAGCAGGGGGTGTTTAGGGCGTGGCTGTTATGTGATTGCCAAAGTGTGTAACGTAACGTGGCTCCTCCCTCTCGTCTAAAATCGTCACATCCACAACCTGGATGGCTGGTTGGAGTCGACGACTCATAGCAGATCTCCACAACATTACACATGCCCGGTCCATTACTATTAACAGTCTATGATTAGAGCTGCAAAAATTAAGCGATTAATTGTACAATAAACCAATAAATTAATCTGCAACTATTTTTATAAATCGATTAATCGATTTGAGTCATTTCTAATGAAAACAAGTCAAACTTCTCTGATGTCAGCTTGTTAAATGTTCATATGTTCTAGTGTCTTCTCTCCTCTTGTTAAATATGAATATTGTTCTAGTGTCTTCTCTCCTCTTGTTAAATATGAATATTGTTCTAGTGTCTTCTCTCCTCTTGTTAAATGTTCATATTGTTCTAGTGTCTTCTCTCCTCTTGTTAAATATGAATATTGTTCTAGTGTCTTCTCTCCTCTTGTTAAATATGAATATTGTTCTAGTGTCTTCTCTCCTCTTGTTAAATATGAATATTGTTCTACATTTGAGGACGTCATCTTGGGCTTTTTGTAGACCCACATTTTTCACAATTTTCTGACATTTAAGAGACCAAACAACTAATCGATTAATCGAGAAAATAATCGACAGATTAACCGACAATGAAAATAATCAATAGTTGCAGCCCTAGATTTGATCCATTGGTATTTCTATAAGTTTTAACATGAAGGTGAGTGCATTGAGTTCATATTCTAAGATCATTTTAACGCAACACTAAAGAACTTTTCTGCTTCGTTCCGCCTACAGGTTGGAAGCGAAATTGTCCATTACCGTTACCATTAATTCATATGTCTCATTCGAACTACAGATCTGCTATCCAGTCTGGCAAACTTGCACTAAAATAACGTACCTTAAAATAACGTACCTTAATATAACGTACCTTAAAATACCTTTACCTAATAGTTTCCAAAATCGTTTCAATGGTTCATCAACTCCTAACAGGGTGAATGGCACTTCTGCATTCGCTTTGCAGCCCTCTGCTATAACCGCACTATGCAAGTTTGCCAGATCGGGTAGCACACATGTGTCAAACTCAAGGCCCGGGGGCCAAATCCAGCCCAAATCCAGATTTTGATCAGGCTCGCATTTCAATTTAGGTTCACAGCTAATTCTGGCCTGACTAGTTGTGCACCACACCAAAAAAAATATCACTGTTTTGCATGTTTTGCATACTGTAATTATGCGACACTGCCGTGCAGAATTTAACAGATTTTCCGACTTTGAGACTCAATTCCCCGCAGAAGGAGAGAGTTTTTTAAAATATTCAGGCTGTGAAACAGGTTGTGGTGAGTCGGCTGGGTGGCAGCTGCTTTTAAAAATGTAATGTTTGTTTCACATGACTTGGTAAATTCTACAATGGCTAAGAAACTTTTTTGCTGACTTTTTTAGGGTTTTATCTCAACCAAACTGTATGGGAGAGAGCTATAGGAGACATGCAATAATACAAAGTTAATTGACTTTTTTGTTAAATAAAAGCATGTCAATAAACTCTACATGTCTGGCCCTTATTGGGATCGTCATTTCCAGTGTGGCCCTTAGTGAAATTGAGTTTGAGACCCCTGGAATAGCGGCTCTGTAGTTCAAATGAGACATATTAGCCGCTTTCCAACCAGAGGGATTTTTGCAGTTCCTAAAACATAAAATTCCTAGAACTCTTTTTTTTTTTTTTTTTTCTCGTGTTCTGACTGGACCAATTTGGGGATTTTTAAGTCCCTCTGACTGCAGTTCCTGTAACTCTTTCAGCTCCTACTAGAGAGCAGGGTCTTTTCTGTGTTCCCTTTTCAGCATAGGGACCTAGGATCAACGAGGGTCGAGTTTCCGGTACAGACAGACCAACAACGGGAGACAATTTTAACAATTTTCGCCATCTTATTCATCACTAAATTCACTTCTGACTACGTTTTAGGCCAGAAATGAACTGTTAACATTTCGAATATCGGCAGTCTTGCGGAAATTGATGCCGAATTGACAATTTGCTTCAAAGTTTTCGGAGGTGAGAAGCTCCATGAAGTGAGGCGACAGCCGGCAGGCGCCTGCCCCGGCCGCGAGCTCGTCGCTGGGCCATGTCCTGCTCAGAGACCCCCCGCTGTCAGCTGGAGGTCTCTCAGACCACTCTCGTAAATAAGAGGCTTTTATTTCGCCGTTGACGGTTCGTTTGTTTAGATTAAGATTAACGGGAACCTGGGGTTAACGGTCTTTTCAGGGTTAAACTCCACACACACACACACACACACACACACACACACACACACACACACAAACGCAGCCGGCAGAGAGAGAGAAATCCTTTCTCTTTGGGAGACTTGTTTAAATTATGACAAATATGCGATATACATTAGATTTAGTAAGTAGTTCATACTTTTTTGGTGTAGGCCTATTTGTTTTCTGATTTTAATGCTATAAAGACCGTTGCCGTGCTTGCATTACTCCCTTACCCCTCCTATAGTCCCTGTGGCCACTTGGCCAGTGCGAATGCAAATTGAAACGGTTTTGGGGGAGAGTAGTTAGTAGATCTGCTTAGAAGAGGACTTCTCCTAGAACTACGTTCCTGTAACTACCTGGTCGGAAAGCGGCTAATGAGACATTACGACAGCGGTAACGGACAATTCCGCTTCCTACCTTTAGGGACTGAAGCAGAAAAGTTCTTTAGTTTTACATTAACAGATGAAGATGAAACACAAAGCACTCGAAAACTACATCTCCCATAATTCTTAGACTGCAGTCCAAGCCTCATGGGAGCCTTACGTGTTGGAAAGTATAAAAATAATTGCTGTAACAAAGAAATTATTCTTTTGCGAGCACGGTTTAGCAGTGGAATACTAGATTTAATTAGTTTTAACAAAATATTGCATTAGCATAGCGGGCTAATAATAGCATAATATGCTTATAGGTTAGCATCCATTTATTGACATTGAAGCACACGGATTAACACTGAACTAATAATGCTAGAATTAGCCTCTACGGAGATTGCTGAACTACGTTTGTCATTAGATTGGTTTGTCAGCTTTCAGCTTGTGATCTATGGCTGGAGTTTAAACCCTTTTGTGACTTCTCGGGGTCTCTGTAAGTTACCGAGCAGCGGACAACACTTACATCTTGTGAAAATGGCACAGTCTGTGGAAACGAAGATCACGAAGTTGTATTCGATTACTAGCGTTACCTCCGCCAAGAAGGTCATGTATTTGGTTCCGTTTGTGTGTCTGTCATACCCCTTTCCCACCGAGGCAGAGCTGGTGCTGGTTCGGAGCCAGAGCCTGGTTTCAAATCGGTTCTTTGTTTTTCGACCACCAAAGCACCAGCTCCGAACCGGTAAAAGTGGTTCTTAAGTAGCAACAAATCACTGCTGGGCCAAGAAGAAGTAAGAACCGTTTACGTCAGCGGCTGGGGTTACCGTCACCAACAAGACGAACAGAAACTTGTGACCGCCATTTTTGAATTAGCAGATAAACACGATGGACGCGATTAAACGACAGCAGCAGCAGCAGCAGCAGCAGCAGTGGTCAGAGGAGGAAACGAGCTGCTTTCTTGCACTATAAAGGCGAGCCGCGCCAACACGTTGGATCCACCGAGTTTGGACGCCGATGTCGGTCCGCAAAGCCACGAACATCGATAGCAAAGCAACGTCCGCCATTGTTGATGGTGTGTTTGTGTTTGGCGCCGCGACCGCGCTAACGTTGCTGGGACAGATGAGACGTATACAGTGATGTAAGACCTGGCTCTGTGCCGGCTCCTTAGCTCTGTGGAAAAGCAAACCGGTTCTTTGGAGGCTCGTCAGTCGAACCAACTCCGAACCGGCACTAGCTCTAGCTCTGAACCAGCACCTGGTTCTTGTTGGTGGAAAAGGGGTATCAGAAGAATTACGGAAAAACTACCGGCCCGATTCCGATGAAACTTGGTGGAAAGGTGTAGCATGAGCCGAGGAAGAACCCATTACGTTTTGGAGTAGATCCGAAATCACGGGGCGGATTACGGCTCTGCAATTAATCACACTTTCACGCGATCACACGATTGTTTTCGGTCATTCGCATTTTATTTATTGTTATCAAACGATTGTGAAAGTGCACTACAACACTTAATGTTGTTTTGTGTTCATTATTCAATACTAGCATTTGAACATTTGCAAGCTAGAATTTTTTTTTAAGTTACTTGAGCTGTAAGTTTACCGACACTTTACCAAGTTTTAAATGAAGTTCTAGTAGACGACAACTTCAACGTGAAGTTGAGCGCAGTGCATTTGACAGAGTTGGCGTAAGTTCATCGTGACGAAATTTCACCAAAACGTTCAAAAGGTATCGAAATGAAGTTGGTGAAAAAGAAAAGGGTATCAAATGAAGTGCTCTATTGGTATCTGCATCACTTTAACGGCAAACATGAAAAAGGTTTGCGTAGGTGACCGAATCGCGGAGTAACGTACGGAGTGCGGATGTCACAAGAGCAGCGAGGCTGGAAGGTTGAGTGCTTTAACCAAAAGCTGCAACCAGCTAACAGTCATTTTCCAACAGCCAACACCACGATACAAAACCATTTTGAAAATCCTATAAGACACGGAAACACAACAGTGTGATTCATCAACGTACCTTCACTTTCAGTCAAACTATTTCTAAGTCTCCATGACAGTAAAGAGGTAATAGGACAGTCTAATTACTGCAGTTAAAAACACGATCCGACAGTCAGTTGAGAGAAGTTAAGCGAGTCTTTTGAGCTCTTCTGAAGAACCTCTCGCCAAAAAACACACGAAGAAACAGCAGAGGAGAAGAAGAAGAAGAAGAAGAAGAAGAAGAGCGGATGCTTTCCATTTTCAGAAGTTTACCTTTCCTCTTTCCTTCGGCGGGCTCACCCCAAAGCAGTCCTTATTGGTTGTCCATCAAACTCAAAGACCTCCTCCAGAAATTCCCTAATGTCGGAGATCATACCGGCTACAAGGACCCGCTTCATGTTAGCACACTTCCTGGTGTTTAAGTCCACGCCTCCTGTGGGGTGGTGCGCCCTCATTGGCCGGTTTCTGCAGATAGGCGGGCCTCGTACAGGCTCAAGGCGTGATGGACGAACTCGTACTGCTCACCTGTCTGGATCATACCTCCTCTGCACAGACAGACAGAGAAATGATTAGGCTACGTTTACATTACACTCGCATAAAACGCAAAAAGTGCTGAAAATTTTAATACGGAAGTTTCATCAGGAAAATGCACTTAAAGTATTAAAAGTAAAAGTACTCAATGCAGAAAAATCCTCACATTTTAGAAACGGGAATTGAAAAAAGCATTAAAAGCATCAAAATCTGGGTCAAAGGCTTCAAAAAGAATGTTATAAGCATAAAAAAAAGGTCAAAATCACCAAAAAGAGTGTTAAAATCGTCAAAAAAGGGTCAAAGGCGTCTTTGCAATCAATTTGAATGGGGGTAGTGCGGAAAAAAACCTTAAAAAACATCCTTATTTTGTAAAAACTATGTACGGTAGACAACATGGAGAGACAAGTAATTATTTGATCCCGTTTGAATTGAGCCATGAATTACACATATCATGTTTGTCAGTTTAAAAGATAGTTTAGCAAGTGAAGAAAGTCTGAGCTTGTCGTAGGTTTGTCGTAGCACCACTCAGTTTCGTGCGAAAGCGCTCTGTGAAATACATCTCTCGTCTCGCACAATATACGCAACCTCACTCGCTAAGCTAGCTAGCTTAGCTCTGTTCCTCAACACACGCTAATGTAACGTTATCTTACCGGATGTGTTTCATCCAGCGTTTTTTTCATCAGCCGGGGAGAGAAAGAAGGAGCTGCTGCTCATGTGAGTAACGTTACATCCCGGTACCAAACACACAGACATCGTAGCTTCAAAGAGACGTCACTTAGAGACTCTGAAGGGTGCGGTCTTTCTAATTCAAATGTTCACAGTCCGATACTTCAACAGTTTTACGACTAGGGTTGGGTACCGAAACTCGGTGCCAATAGGGAACCGGTGCCGACGTAAACGGTAGCAACGAGACCGAATAAGAACGAAAGTTTCGGTGCCTCATTTCGGTGCTTGACTTTACACTACACCTGACAGCATGTAACGTTAGCCTAGCTTTAGCTAGCAGCTGGATTAAACACCGGTAAAATGCTGACAGCTAACGTTAAACAGTGTAAAGTGTGACTGGATTTCACTGTGGAGGACTTCAACAGGATGTAACAGTCTGCTCTGCAGCGCAGCAGCAGCTGCCGCTGTCGCAATTCATAGATATACAGTAGTAGTACTACTAGTACTAGTAGTACTATGTTTATATGGTCGGAATTAAACAACACAGACGGTGCGTTCACTTAAAACAGGTAGCCTCGTGGTGCATTCACAGTAATTGTAAAATACCCTTTTCCCATCTGGGGTTCAACAGCAATTTACTGGTGAAATAAGTTATTGTTATTGTTATAGTTATTACATTATTATTAAATCTTTAATTTTGACCATGGCCTTAGCAATAAACAAGTCACTGACTGTTGTTTACTACCCTTATTTTTTTTCTTCTTCTTCTTTTTTTTTAACTTTATTGAAAAGTACCTGTTCAGGCACCGTTTAGGCACCGGCACCGTTTTAAAAGTATCGATTTAGCACCGGAATCGAAAAAAAAACCAAACAATACCCAACCCTATTTACGACAAACTGAGACTTTCTTGACTTGCAAAATGATCTTTCAAACTGACAAACACCGTATGTGTAATTCACGGCTCAATTCAAACAGTATCAAATCATTATTTGTCTCTCCCCGTTCACTACCGGACCGATTTTTTTCCAAAATGAGGTCCAACAGGAGGGGGGAGGAGGCTTTGCCTCTCTCTGGTAGTTGAAGTATTTGAGTGTATGTTACCTGTCGGCTCGGAGCCGGCAGGTGATGCTCAGAACATCCACCACACCCTCCAGCTGCAGCTGTCTGCAGCCTATCGTCGTGGCGATGAAGCAGCCGGTCCGGCCAATCCCGGCGCTGCAAGCAAAAGCAGCGTGGGTAACGGAGTTACTTCACAAACTTTTACGGCAGTAAGGCAAGGCAAGGCAAGGCAGCTTTATTTGTATAGCACATTTCAGCAACAGGTAATTATGCTTTACATAAAACATTAAAGAGCAGTTAGAAAACGATTAAAAAACAAATGAAAACATTAAAAGACAAGAATAAAATTGACATTGCAGTATAAGAATTTAAAGAACTGAGAGGTAAAATACGCAAATAAAAGTTACAGTGCAGTATAAGAAATTAAACATTAAAAGGCAGTTATTGACTGTCATACAGTGTCATCAATGCAACTTCAGTATAACAAATAAACAGTTATTTAAAGAAAGGCAACATAAAAAAGATAGGTCTTTAGCTTTGATTTAAAAAGTAGTAGAAGAAGTTTCCCATTTCGGCGTCTCTCTTTACCTGCAGTGGACGATGACCGGCCCCATGGCGGCCGCCGCCCGTCTGTCCGTCTCCACGTCTTCCATCAGCTGCAGCAGCGGCATCGTGGAGTCGGGCGTTTTGTGGTCGGGCCAGGATGTGTACCAGTAATGCTGCAGCACGCGGGTTTGATTCCCACACTACACACACACACACATACAAGAACACGTTCAATTTGAATTCCAAACAAGCAAGCAAAGACTTTAAAGTTACAGCGCAGAGTTTCTGTCGCCCCCCAGGAGGAATTCTAAAATAACAGACCTTTTTCACAGCAGACATGTTGACATGTCATAGTAGGAAAAAACACAGGTGTATTCAAAACCATTACTGATGGCTAGGGCTGTGCAATTAATCAAAATGTAATCGTGATTATGATTTCGGCTCCCAATGATTTACAAAAAAAGAATAATCGAGAAAAACAATTATTTAGCTCATTACGTTTTGCAAGTCAACTCTTATTTTCTCTTGTGTTCTGAATGAAGAAATAAAGTTTCAATAGGACAAGTATTAAGGCAAAGTTCCCGGTTGTATGGTTGTTGTTTTTTTTACTGTTGATTTATTTGACCTTTTCCACTGTTTAAGTACAATAATGGCAACACTTAGGAGAGACCCTGGTATTAAACCATTACTGATGGCTGCATTCCACTTAGGAGAGGTCCTGGTATTAAATCATTACTGATGGCTGCATTCCACTTAGGAGTGACCCTGGTATTAAACCATTACTGATGGCTGCATTCCACTTAGGAGTGACCCTGGTAGTAAACCATTACTGATGGCTGCATTCCACTTAGGAGAGGTCCTGGTATTAAACCATTACTGATGGCTGCATTCCACTTAGGAGAGGTCCTGGTATTAAACCATTACTGATGGCTGCATTCCACTTAGGAGAGGTCCTGGTATTAAACCATTACTGATGGCTGCATTCCACTTAGGAGAGGTCCTGGTATTAAACCATTACTGATGGCTGCATTCCACTTAGGAGAGGTCCTGGTATTAAACCATTACTGATGGCTGCATTCCACTTAGGAGAGGCCCTGGTATTGTTCATGCTGACTCACTGAAATATCTTACTGGGACACTTGATGGAACTGAGCCATCGTTAAGGTTATTAATCTCAGCTGTGCTTCTCCTACTATAACAAGTCAAAATATCTGCTGTGAAAAAAGCTCCATGAGGCAAGTCTTGGGTGCTAAAATGCTAAAACTCCTAAAGACCCGAGCCAAGTTCCCGTGTTTTGGTTGCTAGCTGCTCCTGGTTAAAGTGAATGGGTTAGCGCCACGGAGATAGCGAATAAATTCAGCATAGGCTCACTGACTTAAGGCGGAGCAGCTATTCTACATTTTAGTGACATGCTGCTTCCTCCAAATGTTGCCTTTAGTAATCTGTCCCTTGCTGCAACCGACAACCCCTAAATTGTATGCAAATAATTGCGTGATGACGTCACTCATATGCAAATGAGCACATGACGTCAAGTGCACGTAAGCGATCTAAAACCCAGGGAAAACCCTTAATTAGCTTTGTATCAACTCATTTGGCAATGGCTTGGATGTAACAGACATTCATTAATATGAAATAGCTTTAAGAAATAAGAGAAATGTGAATAAATGTGTGTGTACCTTGAGTGTGAGGCTGCGAGCGGTGTAGTGTTCACACTCTCTGATGCTGTTGACCAACACCTCGACCTTCCCGTAGATTCCCCTCTTCTCCGGCCAATACAGAACACACTTCTGCAGAGACACACACAGAGATAACGTGGGAAACAGTTAGGGTCCTATCTCGCATCCGGCGCAGCGCACAGCCCGCCGACAAAGTGTGTTTGCTAGTTTAAGACCGACAAAAACCTGGTCTAAAGTCAATAACGCAGCATTTCATTGTTATTTTAACAGAGCGTTAGTAAGATGCTTATAGGCTTGTGCACAGCGCGCACACACTATGCTTGTTACACACACAGGGACACACAGCAGCACACACACACACACACACACAGGGACACACACTATGCTTGTTACACACACAGGGACACACAGCAGCACACACACACACACACACACACACACACACAGGGGGACACACTATGCTTGTTACATACACAGGGATGCACAGCAGCACACACACACACACACACACACACACACACACACACAGGGGGACACACTATGCTTGTTACACACACAGGACGCAGCGGCACACACACACACACACACACACACACACACACACACACACACACACACACACACACACACACACACACACACAGGGACGCACAGCAGCACACACACATGCAGAAGATTACAAATAAAAATATTAGGGTGTAAATCCTCCATCATAACAGCAATGCTCCAAGGCTTTTAAAGGGAATGGGAGCTGATCTCTGATTGGTTGAT
>NC_053134.1:3036619-3039119 GCF_010015445.1 Perca fluviatilis
TGTGAACAGAACACACAAACAACTGAGAGCCTTTTGAAAGCAAAAAAAACAAAAAAACACGAGCAAAAGTGTAAGAAATGCACTAAGAAGTATGTCTGTCCCATGTGTGTCTGTCCCATAGTCTGTACAAAATAACAAAAGGGTAGCATCTGTGACGTCACCCGTTGGTATGTGGACCATTGTCATATTGAAGCCTCGAGTTTGGCATTTTGGCCGGCGAACTGTGATGATTTTTGGACGAGAGCGTGGCGCTGGGGAGGATGACGCAGCCATGCCAGTGTTGTTTATGGTTGCAATGGCGCCGCGCTGAGCTAAACGCAGATTTTCAACCCTTCTGGAGCGAGTCATCCAGCGGAGATTTAGCGGCAGGTAAACACAGACCTCTGGATACTGCCGACGTTCATCTGTATGTACGGCACAACAGAAAGTCTGCAAACCTTTGCTTGAGTTACCAGCTAACGCCAGCTAGCCTTGGTTGGTTGGCAGAACGCTGAACAAGACATTTTTAGGAGACCAAATGCTCCGGTTAACTTTAAGTGAAAACACTCAGTGAGAGGGTCAAAGGTTAAGATGAAAACACACAGACAGTGAAAGAAATGGACACAGCGACGTGTCCATTTCAGACGGAGACCAGTGAAGGATGTCAGAAGTCTCTTTCCCGGTGCTGGCTGAGCGTTACTGAGCAGCCTCCAGCTGAGCTTGAAGACATAGATGTGACGTGAGCAACCTGTCTGAAAGTGTGAAGTCTTCTGGTAGCTGTGCCGAGAGAAATCTCAATCATTCCCAATCTTACAGAGACGGAGAGCGTAGGTATATGTAAGGAGATAACATAGACACAGGCTAATTACTGATCACTAACATGCTAGTTAACATTAGTCATTAAACCTAAACAGATAATGGAAGTCCAAACTGCCTGTGAGCTTCTCCTGTACTATACGGTAATTCCTCTACTGTGTGACAGTAAGTCTCGTGGTTATGACCCAATCGTTAGCCTATTGTTATAAAAGCGTCTGCTACGGAGCCATAACGTGAGCTACAAGGTAATGGAGCCGTTTATACATTGTCGTGTTTCTTTAGAAATAAACAACGGACAAATAGAGTCTTTAAACGCTTCAGATGTAAAGTTATTCTCTGTCAAAGTGACGTCAGACTGAATGGGAGTCAATGGGATGCTAACGGGAGGTGATGGCTTGGTAGCATCAGAATCTCCCCATAGGAGCTACGCTTTCCGGATGCTCCCTTACCCCCTTGTGAAAACACAGACAACAGCCAAAAACAAGTTGAGGTGTATTGTAATGTCCCCAGTGTTAGCATGGTTAGCATCGCTAAGCCTCTGTCCTGACTGACCGGTCCTAAAGCATCCCCTGCTTTATCGTCTGTTTTAAAATAAATGGGAGCATCATTTACTAAATGAACATCATGCTGTGTTGAAGAAAACTAGCGATTGAGACCATAAACTCATTATGAAAACGTTTACTGGGGTAATAAATCTAGTGAGAAGTAGGCTCATTTTCTCAGAGACGTCTATAGAAACAGACTTCTTTTAGGAGCCAGTGGAGTCGCCCCCTGCTGGAAGTTACAGAGAATGCAGCTTTAAGAAGATTCAGCTTTGGCTTCACTTTTCAGACCTGGAATCTTTGTTTTTTTAGGAGATATTTGACAGGATTCATACGCATTTTAACCAATACTTTTCCATGACTTTTTGACAAATTTCCATGACTGTGTATTCCTGAAAATGTCAGTCGACATTATCCAATAAGAATACAAATCTGTGTTAAAGTTTCCCCTCAGAGGTTTAACTATAACATGAATGACAATTTATGTGGTTCATAGTGGGATTCATAATATTATTTTCTTATATTATACTGTGTTAAAAACAATTCCATGACTTTTCCAAAACTTTCTGGGTCTTTTTATGTTTCCAAAACTTTTCCTTTTCCTGAATTTGCATTTTTCAAATTCCATAACTTTTCCAGGTTTTTTTTCCAAAACGTATGAACCCTGAATATGATCAGCTTCTACCCACCCGTATGTAGTTAGCATTGATGTAGGAGCTCAGCAGGTCGTTGCAGCTTTTTGACTTCAGGATCACTCTGGAATGAGGGTCTAGGACGCACAGCGAGGAGAGGAGGTGAGGACACGAGGGGAAGGAGGCAACGACGGAGGGAAGAAGAACAGGAAGAGAAGAAAAGACAAGAAAGATTCAGATCAGACATTTACATTTGCAGCATTTCAATGGACAGTTTGATCAAAATCTTAATGTTTTATGCTCTTAATCACGTCAGTTTTTCCCCATTTTCTTAGGACTCCATTTTGGACTTAGTCTTGATTTGGTTTTTATGTGTTTTTGGTAGGGATGCACCAAATCCAGGATTCGGATTCGGACGAATTTGTAATTTGCACAGCTATTTGAGCAGCCTAGATGTTCAATGTACATTTGTTTACGAATTTCTCCTTAGGGAGACTAATAAAGATACTTTGACTTTGATATTGGGCTTTT
>NC_053134.1:3041619-3051619 GCF_010015445.1 Perca fluviatilis
ACACACACATACACGTATATACACACACATACACATATACACACACACAAATACACACATAAATACACACACACACACAAATACACACACATACACACAGTGTACTCACTGGGCAGTATGGTCTTGTATCTGTTCTTGGTGCTGTTGTTTGGAACATCGAGCTCTTTGGGGTCAATGAAATTCATGGGGATTTCCTGAGATGGAAGAAATGAATGTTAAAAAATGTGGAAAAGAAATAACAGACACCTGCACGGACACACACTCCACAACCGCACACTCCACAAACACACACTCCACAACCGCACACTCCACAAACACACACTCCACAACCACACACTCCACAAACACACACTCCACAACCGCGCGTTGTCATTTTTATATCGTAAAGAGACAATCTGACCAGTTGGGTACCAAAGACTATAACTGAAATGTCTCAATGCAGAAGGGCTGGACACTTTCTATACTGATACAGAATCCAGACCCTCCATTATTCTACACCTGAGTTTGTAGGAATTTAAACAGCTCTTCTGTTTTTTTAGCATTTAATAAAAAAATAAGGCAAACTGAAACGCAAGACAAAGAACTTTCCAAAATAAAACACAGTCGGTAAATAACGTTCAAGCGTAACAAACTGAGAAAGCTTTTTCAAGTCAAGACAATTTCATTTATACAGCCCAGTATCACAAATATTAAATTTGCTGAGGCTCTCTATGCAAAATGAACCTAGGGGTTAATAACACATGTGTACCGAGTCGACCGTTCTCTGGGATAGGTTTTCGTGCTAATCGAATGTGACCAGGTTTAGCGCAAACCGCTAATTAGCTTATAACGCTAAAAAAACATCTTCCCTGCAGCACTCTATTGGGGGATTGGGCGTTTTTGGAGTTTGGTGAAGGTGTCTTTGTTTAGGATGATGAAAAAAAAAAAAAAAAAAAAATCACATAAAATCCCAGGTTCCTGCTAGCCTGGACGCCAGCCGTACTTAGCCCCGCCCACAACATTTGAGGTCTGGACTTGAGTCCTTGTGGAGCAACTATGCTCGAACCAGAGCTGTTCAGACCAATCTATTCGTTGCTCTGATTGGTTGTAGGTCTATCTGTTGCTCTGATTGGTTGTAGGTCTATCTGTTGCTCTGATTAGTTGTAGGTCTATCTGTTGCTCTGATTGGTTGTAGGTCTATACGTTGCTCTGATTGGTTGTAGGTCTATCTGTTGCTCTGATTGGTTGTAGGTCTATCTGTTGCTCTGATTGGTTGTAGGTCTATTCGTTGCTCTGATTGGTTGTAGGTCTATTCGTTGCTCTGATTGGTTGTAGGTCTATACGTTGCTCTGATTGGTTGTAGGTCTATCCGTTGCTCTGATTGGTTGTAGGTCTATACGTTGCTCTGATTGGTTGTAGGTCTATCCGTTGCTCTGATTGGTTGTAGGTCTATACGTTGCTCTGATTGGTTGTAGGTCTATTCGTTGCTCTGATTGGTTGTAGGTCTATCCGTTGCTCTGATTGGTTGTAGGTCTATCAGTTGCTCTGATTGGTTGTAGGTCTATACGTTGCTCTGATTGGTTGTAGGTCTATTCGTTGCTCTGATTGGTTGTAGGTCTATTCGTTGCTCTGATTGGTTGTAGGTCTATTCGTTGCTCTGATTGGTTGTAGGTCTATACGTTGCTCTGATTGGTTGTAGGTCTATCCGTTGCTCTGATTGGTTGTAGGTCTATACGTTGCTCTGATTGGTTGTAGGTCTATCCGTTGCTCTGATTGGTTGTAGGTCTATACGTTGCTCTGATTGGTTGTAGGTCTATTCGTTGCTCTGATTGGTTGTAGGTCTATCCGTTGCTCTGATTGGTTGTAGGTCTATCTGTTGCTCTGATTAGTTGTAGGTCTATCTGTTGCTCTGATTGGTTGTAGGTCTATCCGTTGCTCTGATTGGTTGTAGGTCTATACGTTGCTCTGATTGGTTGTAGGTCTATTCGTTGCTCTGATTGGTTGTAGGTCTATTCGTTGCTCTGATTGGTTGTAGGTCTATTCGTTGCTCTGATTGGTTGTAGGTCTATACGTTGCTCTGATTGGTTGTTGGTCTATCCGTTGCTCTGATTGGTTGTAGGTCTATACGTTGCTCTTGATTGGTTGTAGGTCTATTCGTTGCTCTGATTGGTTGTAGGTCTATCCGTTGCTCTGATTGCTTGTAATCTTGCTCTGATTGGTTGTAGGTCTATCCGTTGCTCTGATTGGTTGTAGGTCTATCTGTTGCTCTGATTAGTTGTAGGTCTATCTGTTGCTCTGATTGGTTGTAGGTCTATCTGTTGCTCTGATTAGTTGTAGGTCTATCTGTTGCTCTGATTGGTTGTAGGTCTATACGTTGCTCTGATTGGTTGTAGGTCTATTCGTTGCTCTGATTGGTTGTAGGTCTATTCGTTGCTCTGATTGGTTGTAGGTCTATTCGTTGCTCTGATTGGTTGTAGGTCTATACGTTGCTCTGATTGGTTGTAGGTCTATCTGCTGCTCTGATTGGTTGTAGGTCTATCTGTTGCTCTGATTGCTTGTAGGTCTATCCGTTGCTCTGATTGGTTGTAGGTCTATCCGTTGCTCTGATTGGTTGTAGGTCTATACGTTGCTCTGACTGGTTGTAGGTCTATACGTTGCTCTGATTGGTTGTAGGTCTATTCGTTGCTCTGATTGGTTGTAGGTCTATTCGTTGCTCTGATTGGTTATAGGTCTATCTGCTGCTCTGATTGGTTGTAGGTCTATCCGTTGCTCTGATTGGTTGTAGGTCTATCCGTTGCTCTGATTGGTTGTAGGTCTATTCGTTGCTCTGATTGGTTGTAGATCACAGCCCAATGGAGCAGCATCAGACTCAGATTCACTCAGACTAGGTTCCAACAGGTATTTTTCCAAGTAATTTGGAAATCAGGATACGAGTCAACTCACCAATCGGAAGGATTTGAACTTGCAACCTTGTGTTTTATCATTCAAGCCCCCGCTGCCTTTCACATTTAAATTTAATAATAATAAAAAAAAAATTAAAAAAGTGCAAACGTGAAATTAACAAAGAGTTGGAACGACTTACGGCGAACTCGGCGTGCAGCTTGTGCGTGTTGACGACGATGTCGCGGAGCTGCGGCCGCGTCAGAGGCCGGCCGGCCGCCAACAGGTATTCCCTGGCCGCCGCCTCTCTGGGGGTTACCACGGCAACGCTGAGGGGCTCCACAGAGCCGAGAGCCGACATGTCCAACACCAGAGAGACGTTAGAGCCACGTCTGATGGAGGGGGAAAGAATCAAAACCATCAGAATTACTGAATCTAGATTATGAAATACATAATTTGGTGTTATGTAATGTAGGTGTGTAGGCTATGTATGAATGAGTTTATGTACATAAATGTCCATTGTGATGTCAACTTTGTCAGTTATATGTGGGAATATTGTGTTATATGTTAAATTAGTCGTTTTTCAGACATTCTACATGTGATAGGGATGGGGGTAGGGATATTATTGAGAGCTTATTTGTGTGTAGAGTGTGCATGCGTGTTTTTTATTATGTTTTTTTTTTTATTTGTTTGTATCTACTCTGTTGTT
Source organism: Perca fluviatilis (assembly GCF_010015445.1). NCBI lineage: Eukaryota > Metazoa > Chordata > Actinopteri > Perciformes > Percidae > Perca > Perca fluviatilis. Next base: position 3,045,188 of record NC_053134.1, read on the forward strand.
CTGCTGTTCTGTTGCTCTATACATGATCCGGAGGACCCCCATGAAAACGAGATGTTGCATCTCATGGGGCTGATCCTCTAATAAATGTTCATAAATAAATAAATAAATAAATACTAAAGTTGAAAATCTGAAACTAGGATCGTTGGATTTATAATTAAATCAAAATTATTGGATTTTCTAATTTCAAATCAAAATGATGATTTCGGGGAATTTCTTTTTTTTTTATTAAATTAATTAAATGCTTGCATTTTTGTAGAGGATTTATTTTTAAATCAAATCTAATTAAAAATAAATGATGAGTGAAGGGAATTTCTTTTTTTAATTAAATTAATTCAATGATTGCATTTTATAGTGGATTTTATTTCATTTAAATCTAATTCAAATACATTAAATTAAGATTGAAATTAATATTACATTTTATTAAATTAACGAAATGGTTGCATTGTGTAGTGGATTTTAAAAATAAATTATACATATTTTTTATTCAATAAAATTGTATTAAATCAATTAAATAGCATGTGTTTGTATAACCCTAACCCTTATATAACGGAGAAGTTGATCTAACTGAACTTTAAGGTAAATTTGTAACAGTACAAGAAAAGGCAAGGTGTGCTGCGTCGTGTGTGTGTGTGTGTGTGTGTGTGTGTGTGTGTGTGTGTGTGTGTGTGTGTGTGTGTGTGTGTGTGACTCTTCGTCTGGCTACGTGTCGGCCGGCTTCCTCTCCAGGATGCCGGTACTTCCTATTCGTCTGATTGCTGATTGGCTGCCATCCAGAGTGGACACACACACACACACACACACACACACACACACACACACACACACACACACACACACACACACACACACACACACACAAAACACACAGACACCAAGAAAAACATCCCGTTCTCACCCTGAGCCTTCCTTGTCTTACCTTTAAGCGTCACAGCGTGTTCTCCACACTCTGTCCCTCTCGCTCTGAACGCTGATGTAACCAGAACAAAATGGCCTCCGAGGTTCAAAAGCCAGTCGAAAGGAAGAGTTACGGGGCAGCAGATAAAGGCTGAAGTGCTCGAACACCGAGCGGAGGCTAAGATAAAGATGTTTTCTTTGCCGTTATGAAACCACTTAAGTGGGAAAGTTAGGAAAAGAGCGGATAAAGAAACGCTCTGGCTCGTTTCAGAGGTTATGTAACCACTGTTGGTACAATGGAACATGTACACTCATTATTCACCTTTACTGCGACTAGAAAATGACATTTTTTTGCTGCCTTGTCATCTTTACTAGTTATCAGTTAGCTATATACTGACGGAAATAATTTGATTCACTTTGCTGCTCAAAGGCTACAGTCGGCAGCTACCGACCACTTTAAAAGGAACACGCTGACTTATGGGGAATTTAGCTTATTCACCGTAACCCCCAGAGTTAGATAAGTCCATACATACCCTTCTCATCTCAGTGTGTGCTGTAACGCTGTCTGATGGCTCCAGCTCCATCAGGCCATCACAGAACAGGCAGGTAACTGGTTCCAGTAATCCTACTGCTCCCAATAAGTGACAAAATAACGCCAACATGTTCCTATTTCCATGTTGTGATTTCCTAGGGAGGTGTTCCAGGCACGTCCAGCTGGGAGGAGGCCTCGGGGAAGACCCAGGACTAGGTGGAGGGATTATATCTCCAACCTGGCCTGGGAACGCCTCGGGATCCCCCAGTCGGAGCTGGTTAATGTTGCTCGGGAAAGGGAAGTTTGGGGTCCCCTGCTGGAGCTGCTCCCCCCGCGACCCGACACCGGATAAGCGGACGAAGATGGATGGATGGATTTGTAGAGTCACAGCGTGTACAAAAAACAACCTAACATGAGACACAGCCATCTTCTAACCAGTAAACAAACCGGGAACTGTATTCTCAGGCGGAAGAATATAGTACTTGGGCGGAGTGATTTGCTTTGCAGCAAGCCTGTCTGAGAATTTAGTTCCCGGTTTGTTTACTGGTTAGAAGATGGCTGTGTCTCATGTTACGTTGTTTTTTTGTACACGCTGTGACTCTACAAATCACAACATGGAAATAGGAACATGTTGGAGTTATTTTGTCACTTATTGGGAGCAGTAGGCTAGATGGAACCAGTTACCTGCAGGTTCTGAGCTAGGCTAAGCTACTGACAGAGTTACAACACGCACGGAGATGAGAAGGGTATGTATGGACTAAACTCCCAATAAGTTGGCGTGTTCCTTTAAAGGTGGAATGTTTTCTTGCATGTTACTCAGTGCATGAGTTGGATTGTGAATCAATTAACACACCTTAAGGGCAGGTGTGTTTAGGGCGTGTCCAAATCCACTTTTGCTAGTTTGACGGCAGTAAAAAGGGTCTGTGTGTGCAGGGCGCCTGGTCCTAAAGGGTTGTCCTTAGTGTCTTCATTAATCAGAGGTGTGTTTTGGGCGTAACATGCAATCAACCAATCAGAGATCATCTCCCATTCCCTTTAAAAGCCAGGCGCGTTTGGACCTTGGAGCATTGCTGTTATGATGGAGGATTTGCACCCTAATATTTTTATTTGTAATCTAATTCTAATGGTTTAGGTGTAATCTGAAGAACATTAGAGTTCATGTGGTCACCTGGAGCAGCTGTAATGTAAATGTTCCTGTTTCTAGAGGAGACCGGCTTCACTCTCACAATGTAAGTCCTTGAGCGCTGATGTTTTTGAACTAAGATCAGCAGTGTTGCCACAGTTACTTTGAAAAAGTAACTTAGTTACTTTACAGATGACTTGATTTTAAAAGTAACAAAGTTAGATTACAAGTTACTTTATTAGTTACATTCAGCAACTGGCGACAACACCCCCACAGCCTCAACATAAACATGACAACCGGTTTACTGTGAGGCAGCTCGGCATCGCCAGTAGTAGGATCTGGTTTATTATGGCACGAAAGAGAGCCAATCAACCGTGTTTAAGGGCAGCATTTCCTCTACAACATACAGTACAGGCCAAAAGTTTGGACACACCTTCTCATTCAATGCGTTTCCTTTTTATTTTCATGACTGTTTACATTGTAGATTCTCACTGAAGGCATCAAAACTATGAATGAACACATATGGAATTATGTACTTAACAAAAAAGTGTGAAATAACTGAAAACATGTCTTATATTTTAGATTCTTCAAAGTAGCCACCCTTTGCTTTTTTTATTAATAAGGGAAAAACTTCCACTAATGAACCCTGACAAAGCACACCTGTGAAGGTAAAACCATTTCAGGTGACTACCTCATGAAGCTCATTGAGAGAACACCAAGGGTTTGCAGAGTTATCAAAAAAAGCAAAGGGTGGCTACTTTGAAGAATCTAAAATATAAGACATGTTTTCAGTTATTCCCCTGTTGTTAAGTACATAATTCCATATGTGTTCATTCATAGTTTTGATGCCTTCAGTGAAAATCTACAATGTAAATAGTCATGAAAATAAAGAAACACATTGAATGAGAAGGTGTGTCCAAACTTTTGGCCTGTACTGTAGGCCTACTGCCCCACCAACTTCTTCAACTCTCCCCCACTTACTGGTTTTGCACCGAAGTCCAGCTTTTGTTGTTTGGGTGGTGGGGGGGCCTCCTTCTCTCTGCTTCCCACCACCTGCTGGGACTTGCTCTGTAAGTGTGACTGCAGCGCTGCGACTCCAAATGTTTCTTCAAATTTGACGTAGTGTTTTTGTAGCTAGATAGCACTTTGTCGCCACCAGCACAGAGTGCTAGCCTACAACCAACCTTAATACTGCCGTCTTTAGCCGACACAAACTCTAAATAGTGACTGGATTTCCCAGCTAGAAAGCGCGCATCTCTCTCCTCCCTCCATTGTTGTTTATGTTTGTGTCGCTGCCTGGTACACGTTTACTGTCCTCATGCTGAAAACGCGTTACTAAGTAACACGTTACTGGCATCACTGAAGAGGAGGACACACACACACACACACACACACACACACACACACACACACACACACACACACACACACACACACAGCCTGTCTATAAAAAGGCTCTGAAAACTCACCTCATTGAGCCTCTCTGTGATCTGTTATTCTGCTCTATGAAGGGACTTTGAGTACCTAAAGCGCTATATAAATTGTATTCATTATTATGATTATTATTATTATTTTGTGGCAGTTTGGAAATCTATTGTTCCTAACTCAACCGTGTAAAGCTTTATGAACTCTGTCTGTAAGTTCTGTGTGAATAAAGTTTTCATTATTATTGTTCTAATAAAGTTATTTTGTGTGATATGCAGAGGGGGCGGGGTCTTCTTCTTCTTACCTTTCCTGCAATCCTGCGGCAGGTTTCATCCTGAAGGGGGAGGGGCAGGGCTTTAGCTCGTTATTGGCTGTCACCGGGGCAACGCTGGCCAAGAGGGCGTGGTCGTTGCTGCTGACGACGGGGGCAGGGGCGGAGCTAGGAAGAGAGAAGTCAGACGGGAGTGTCAGTACTCGATCCGTTCCACCTGCACAATCCGTTCTGCGCATGTGCAAGATGACACGTATGCCATGACGTAGGCGCAGATGATAACGCTGCGTTCACGCCACCTCGAAATAACAGGCACCGCCCCACTGGTTACGTTGTTTCTGCAGCTAGATTCAGTCTAAAATAACAATAAGTCAAACTTAATGGGAAAAGCAGGCAACAGCTACATTAAGACTTTACAGTAATAACAATAAAGACAAATATTGAGTGATTGTATTTTAAATGAGTACAAGTAAAGTAGAGCTGACGTAACAGCTGTTATATATGTTAACGTTTATTTTCAAGTTTTATTTTGAGGGTCTTTTAAAGTTTACATGCTGTCACAGCTAGCGGTTAGCCGAATTAGCTGTTAGCTAAGCTAACGTTAGCTTAACTGTGGGGGCTAACGGCAGACCGCTGCAATCAGTTAGCGGTTAGCCAAATTAACCGTTAGCTAAACTAACGTTAGCTTCCCGGTGGAGGCTAACGGCAGACCGCTATAATCACCTAACGGTCCGCCGAATTAACCGTTAGCTACCGCTATAATCACCTAGCGGTCCGCCGAATTAGCTATTAGCTAACTAACGTTAGCTGGAGGCTAGCGTGTGAACATCTTGCGCATGTGCAGAACGGATTGTGCAGGTGGAACGGATCGGGTACTGACAGGGAGATTTACTTTAATGTATTCAAACTGAGGAACTTTATACGTTGCGTACAGAGGTGTACAACATATTTTACTTAGGTAAATGTACTATTACTTTGATGAACTTTTACTTAAGTACAAGTAAAATGTAGCTTAAAATGTACTCAGAGCAAAAGTTACTTTAACACAAGAGGCAGAGTTCATACGCATTTTAACCAATACTTTTTCATGACTTTTCCATGACTTTTCCATGACTTTTTGGGACATTTTCCATGACTATGTGTTCCTGAAAATGTCAGTCGACATTATCCAATAAGAACACTAATCAGTGTTAAAGTTTCCCCTCAGAGGTTTAACTACAACATGAATGATAATGTCTGTGGTTCATAGATGGATTCTTAATATCGCTCCCCGAATACAACGCTGAGGTTAAGACGATCTAATATAGACATGTTATTATACTGTGTTAAAAAAAAAATTCCCTGACTTTTCCAAAACTTTCTGGGTCTTTTTATGTTTCCAAAACCTTTCCAGGCCTGTTATGGAATTTGCATTTTTCAAATTCCATAACTTTTCCAGGTTTTTTCAAAACGTATGAACCCTTAAGAGGGGCGAGTTAAAGTTTTTAGTATTTATGCTTTTTTGATTTGAAAAGGGCACAAAGCCGCTTTCGTGGCGTGAGCGTGTCAGCTGCGTGGCGCGTCCGTTTGTATTTGGTCTCCCATGGTAACAGGTTAGAGCGTGCACGCCGCCTGCGTGACACGCACGTCTCAGGCGCGTCTCGAGCCGCGCCGAAAACGCGTGCATGCTAGAAATAGAACCGACGCCTATTTTTCACGCCACACGCAAAGATGTTTATGTCATTTTCACACAAATACATTTAATAAATGACATTTTGATGTTTGAAAGTCTCTGGGTTTTGACATAAATGCAGATATACAGTACAGGCCAAAAGTTTGGACACACCTTCTCATTCAATGCGTTTCCTTTTTATTTTCATGACTATTTACATTGTAGATTCTCACTGAAGGCATCAAAACTATGAATGAACACATATGGAATTATGTACTTAACAAAAAAGTGTGAAATAACTGAAAACATGTCTTATATTTTAGATTCTTCAAAGTAGCCACCCTTTGCTTTTTTATTAATAAGGGAAATAATTCCACTAATGAACCCTGACAAAGCACACTTGTGAAGGTAAAACCATTTCAGGTGACTACCTCATGAAGCTCATTGAGAGAACACCAAGGGTTTGCAGAGTTATCAAAAAAAGCAAAGGGTGACTACTTTGAAGAATCTAAAATATAAGACATGTTTTCAGTTAT
>NC_053134.1:3056619-3066619 GCF_010015445.1 Perca fluviatilis
CACTGGAGTTTTAAAAAAACGGTTTTTAAAACATATATAGTCATCGTTCTTGGTGCGCACGGCCCTTAGTTCATGGCTCAATTCAAACGGGATGAAAACCTTATTGTCCTCTCCCTGTTCACTAACACACACAGGGGTGTAGTCTAGTTTTTAATGTAGTGAGTGTACTGGGATGTTTCCCTCCCAGCCTCATTCTCGCCCGTGTCCCAGAGCGACAACCACATAAATTTTTTTTTTGTAACGTTGCCGCGTAAAGCATCTGCCTCATCTGGCTCATTTTCTGTAGTTTCTGCAACGTTAACGTCTGCTGCGGTTTTACCTGACGCTGCAGTAGCTTCAGGGGCAGGCTTATACGAAAATGATGAGTGTAGTTTGAAATGGCTTTCATCTCACATCTACTTTAGTGATTCACATTGGTTCAATTTACGAGCACGAATCTCCAAAGTCCGACTGCAGTCAGTCAAAAACTGTTCCCCAAAAACTTCCCCTCTCTCACATCTGCCACTCATCACCTGGGTCTTCCCTTAATGCCTGTCCTGTGATAAAGCCCCTTACTTCTATCAGACTTCTATCTCCTGTTAAGTGAGATCACATTGTATAATCACTTATTCCTAATATACTTCTATCACACTTCTATCTCCTATTAAGTGAGATCACATTGTATGGTCACTTATTCCTAATATACTTCTATCATACTTCTATCTCCTATTAAGTGAGGTCACATTGTATAGTCACTTATTCCTAATATACTTCTATCATACTTCTATCTCCTATTAAGTGAGGTCACATTGTATAGTCACTTATTCCTAATATACTTCTATCAGACTTCTATCTCCTATTAAGTGAGATCACATGGTATAGTCACTTATTCCTAATATACTTCTATCATACTTCTATCTCCTATTAAGTGAGATCACATTGTATGGTCACTTATTCCTAATATACTTCTATCAGACTTCTATCTCCTATTAAGTGAGGTCACATTGTATGGTCACTTATTCCTAATATACTTCTATCATACTTCTATCTCCTGTTAAGTGAGATCACATTGTATGGTCACTTATTCCTAATATACTTCTATCACACTTCTATCTCCTATTAAGTGAGATCACATTGTATGGTCACTTATTCCTAATATACTTCTATCAGACTTCTATCTCCTATTAAGTGAGGTCACATTGTATGGTCGCCTCAAATGCAGGACACTGACTGCATGAGATGAAGTTTGTCTGGATGAGTGTGTAAATGGCAGCCTGTGTCCTTTTGTAGTGTCTACATACTATTTCTCATCACACTGTGATAACTGTGATTAAATTCAGCAAATATACGTCTGCCATATGTTGCCACCCCTCAAAAATTCCTGCCCCCCCTCTCGCCACCCCATAAATATTTTTCTAGATCCGCCCCTGCCACTGAACATACATATGTTTTATGAAATAAAGTCCCATGGGGTCTACGGGAAGGTAAGGGACTTCCCCTCTCTGCCGCTATGTCCTTCTTTGAGTGGACTGTTCCTTTACAGCAGGCAGAGAGCTGTGTTGTGCTGTGTTGTGTTGTGTTGTGCTGTGTTGTGATGTGTTGTGCTGTGTTGTGTTGTGTTGTGCTGTGTTGTGTTGTGCTGTGTTGTGTTGTGCTGTGTTGTGATGTGTTGTGCTGTGTTGTGTTGTGTTGTGCTGTGTTGTGTTGTGTTGTGCTGTGTTGTGTTGTGCTGTGTTGTGATGTGTTGTGCTGTGTTGTGTTGTGTTGTGCTGTGTTGTGTTGTGCTGTGTTGTGTTGTGCTGTGTTGTGTTGTGTTGTGTTGTGTTGTGCTGTGTTGTGTTGTGCTGTGTTGTGTTGTGTTGTGTTGTGCTGTGTTGTGCTGTGTTGTGCTGTGTTGTGTTGTGTTGTGCTGTGCTGTGTTGTGATGTGTTGTGCTGTGTTGTGCTGTGTTGTGTTGTGTTGTGTTGTGTTGTGTTGTGCTGTGCTGTGCTGTGTTGTGTTGTGTTGTGCTGTGTTGTGATGTGTTGTGCTGTGTTGTGCTGTGTTGTGTTGTGCTGTGTTGTGCTGTGTTGTGCTGTGCTGTGCTGTGTTGTGTTGTGTTGTGTTGTGCTGTGCTGTGCTATGCTGTGCTGTGTTGTGCTGTGCTGTGTTGTGTTGTGTTGTGTTGTGCTGTGCTGTGTTGTGTTGTGCTGTGTTGTGTTGTGTTGTGTTGTGTTGTGCTGTGTTGTGTTGTGTTGTGCTGTGTTGTGTTGTGTTGTGTTGTGTTGTGTTGTGTTGTGTTGTGTTGTGTTGTGCTGTGTTGTGTTGTGTTGTGTTGTGTTGTGCTGTGCTGTGTTGTGTTGTGTTGTGCTGTGTTGTGCTGTGCTGTGCTGTGTTGTGATGTGCTGTGTTGTGCTGTGTTGTGCTGTGCTGTGTTGTGTTGTGTTGTGTTGTGCTGTGTTGTGTTGTGCTGTGTTGTGTTGTGTTTTGTTGTGCTGTGCTGTGTTGTGTTGTGTTGTGTTGTGTTGTGTTGTGCTGTGTTGTGCTGTGTTTTGTTGTGCTGTGTTGTGTTGTGTTGTGCTGTGTTGTGTTGTGCTGTGTTGTGTTGTGCTGTGCTGTGCTGTGCTGTGTTGTGCTGTGCTGTGTTTGTTGTGTTGTGTTGTGTTGTGCTGTGCTGTGTTGTGCTGTGTTTTGTTGTGCTGTGTTGTGTTGTGTTGTGTTGTGTTGTGTTGTGTTGTGCTGTGTTGTGCTGTGCTGTGTTGTGTTGTGTTGTGCTGTGTTGTGTTGTGTCTGCTCCTCACAGATTCTTACAGCGAGTCTCTGATTTGTTCGTGTGATTTTATTACAGAGGAGCCGTGACATGTCTCGCTGCTGCTGCTGAGAGTAATAATATTAATATAATCTATAAAGCTGCCCTGGTCTTCCCCAGGCTGATCGATGGGACTTTAACAGTTCCATTAAACTTTTAGCGGCAGCACTCTGCTCTCTAATAATCCCGATCCATCCTCACCGTCCGTCTCCACGGGGATTAACGAGGCCGCTTAACGAGCTGCGGTCGCCTAGGAGACCCGAGCAGCAGGCACACTGACCTCAGTGGAGACTTCTGTGATGCCGAAGTGTCCCAGGTGGCGGTGAAGGACTCGGACGTTCAACGATTGGATGACCTCTTCGGCGGTGCGCGGCTCCGAGATCCCCAGCCTATCAGAGGACACGAAGAGCTCGATGCCATTCCTCTTCTCCTGTAAGAGCCGTCAGTCAATCAATCAATCAATCAACCAATCAATCAATCAACCAATCAGTCAGTGGAGTGTAACATCTGAGCGGTGTGTCTTACATTCAGCCGGTTGATGTGCACGTGCGCTGCAGGAACGCCGAGTGCCGCCGCTACGCCTTCCCGAAACCACCGAAGAAGACTGACGTTCAGCCTCCGCACATCCACAGCCAGGTACTGAGAGAGAGAGAGAGAGAGAGAGAGAGAGAGAGAGAGAGAGAGAGAGAGAGAGAGAGAGAGAGAGAGAGAGAGAGAGAGAGAGAGAGAGAGAGAGAGAGGGAGCGAGAGAGAGAGAGAGAGAGAGAGAGAGAGCGAGAGACAGAGAGAGAGAGAGAGAGAGAGAGAGAGAGAGAGAGAGAGAGAGAGAGAGAGAGAGAGAGAGAGAGAGACAGAGAGAGGTTATGACCATGTTATTGTTGGGTTTATTGCCATTTTACAGTTCTCTGGTGAGCAGTATTCACTCCGACAGTTTCGTTTTCCTTCGTTTTGTTTGACAGCTGAAGACAGGAAAAGGGTGAGGGAGAGACAGGGTTGAACGACATGCAGCAAAGGGCCGTGGGTTGGAATCGAACCTGCAGCCTTCGCGGTAAGGACTGAGCCGAGCCCCCGCTTTCTTTCCTTCCTTCTTTATCCTGCGAACTGCAAGTGACGGCTTCCCCTCTCAGTCCATTAGCTGACTAAAACGGTCGTTCTGGTCTTTCTCGACGCTGCGGTAATGTCTGTGAAATTGTGATTCATTTAAACCCAGTAATTGGTTGCTTTTCCCCTGGTGGTTCAGGCCAAGATTTTGAAATAACTGCTGGGGGGGGGGGGACTCACTGTGTGTGATGTAATTTACACCACCATGTTTAGCTCAGAGAAGAGCTAAATAATCAGCGTGTTGTTTCTTCCATCCATCCTTACAGAACCCAACATGGCCGCAGATCTGCAGGGATTCTGTTCAGCATCACCAAACAGATTGAATCATAACATCTCTGCATCTCTTGTGGTGTTATTTTATCTCTCTCCCCCTCTCTCCCCTCTCCCCCTCTCTCCCCTCAACTCCCCCATCTCTCCCCACCACCCCTTGTTTGGCTCCTCTCAGGTTTCCCAACAGTCTTTCAGCTTTCAGCAAAAGTGATATGGGAGACAGGTGAAACACACACAAATGACTCATCCTGGATTTTACTGCAAGTAAGTGTGTGTGTGTGTGTGTGTGTGTGTGTGTGTGTGTGTGTGTGTGTGTGTGTGTGTGTGTGTGTGTGTGTGTGTGTGTGTGTGTGTGTGTGTGTGTGTGTGTGGGCTTGTTTAACTATATTCGTGGGGTCCAAAACCGGGGAGTCCAGTATACTTGTGGGGTCTGCACAGCCTTGTAGACCAAAATGCTGGACCCCACAAGTTTAAAGGGCTGTTTGAGGGTTAAGACTTGGTTTTAGGAGTAGGGATAGAATTAGGTTATGGTTAGGGTTAGGGTAAGGGTTAAGGTTAGCCATTTAGTGGTGATGGTTAAGGTTAGGGTAAGGGTTAAGGTTAGGCATTTAGTGGTGATGGTTAAGGTTAGGGTAAGGGTTAAGGTTAGGCATTTAGTTGTGATGGTTAAGGTTAGGGTAAGGGTTAAGGTTAGGCATTTAGTGGTGATGGTTAAGGTTAGGGTAAGGGTTAAGGTTAGGCATTTAGTTGTGATGGTTAAGGTTAGGGTAAGGGTTAAGGTTAGGCATTTAGTTGTGATGGTTAAGGTTAGGGTAAGGGTTAAGGTTAGGCATTTAGTTGTGATGGTTAAGGTTAGGGTAAGGGTTAAGGTTAGGCATTTAGTTGTGATGGTTAAGGTTAGGGTAAGGGTTAAGGTTAGGCATTTAGTTGTGATGGTTAAGGTTAGGGTAAGGGTTAAGGTTAGGCATTTAGTGGTGATGGTTAAGGTTAGGGTAAGGGTTAAGGTTAGGCATTTAGTGGTGATGGTTAAGGTTAGGGTATGGGGCTAGGGAATGCATTATGTCAATGACGGGGTCCCCACAAAGATAGTGAAACAAACGTGTGTGTGTGTGTGTGTGTGTGTGTGTGTGTGTGTGTGTGTGTGTGTGTGTGTGTGTGTGTGTGTGTGTGTGTGTGTGTGTGTGTGTGTGTGTGTGTGTGTGTGTGTGTGTAGAGTAAAAACAACAGGAAACATCTTTGGAAGAGGTCTCAGACACAGACAGACACACACACACACACACACACACACACACACACACACACACCCTATGGACGTCTTCTTACCGCTCTCACACTGAAGAAAGTCTAAACCAACTCGGTCCAAACTCCATTTAGGTCACACCATCAGGCTGTCTGTGATTGGTCAGCTTGGGCTGCTTTGTGTTTTCTCAAATAATGGCTTTAACGGTTTTGACAGTAGGTGACTTGTCATTTTTAACGGGGCGGACACCTAATGAACGACTGTTTTGGTTCTTTATATAGTTTATAGTTTGGAGAAAGTGATGGATCCAAGATTAAACTGAAGCTTTTCGGTTTGCGACTGCTTTTCCTGCAGTCTTTCCTACACTTCTATGCTTCTTAACGCTACGTTGTGTAAGATTTTCTCCCATCTAGCGGTGAAATTGTATATGACAACATTACTTTCTAGCCCCTCCCATTCCAGCGCGTTTCAACTGCTACGGTGGCCGAACCCGAAATGATCTCTTAGTATCTCCATTGTTTACAAGCAGCTGTTCTAGCCACTCCTATGTTAACTTTGGTCTTGTTGCGTGGTCGTTTTAATTATTTTTCCCTCCCGACTGGCATTCGTCACGGTGCCAGAGTCTAAAAGTGCGAAATGCGGATGTATGTCCCTCTTTGGCTAATATATTTTAAAGATGGAGGCGCTACGTGGCGGCCGTCATTCGAGCGAGTCGCCCGTATGTGTTCTGAATGATTCTGAATGGCAGATTCTACGCTAAGAGAATACTTTGATTAGTTGGTGGAAGTAATGGACCTTTTTTCACAGCAGACATGTTGACTTGTCATAGTAGGAAAAGCACAGCTGAGATTGATAACCTTAACGATGGGTCAGTTCCATCAAGTGTCCCAGTAAGATATTTCAGTGAGTCAGCATGACCAATACCAGGACCTCTCCTAAGTGGAATGCAGCCATCAGTAATGGTTTAATACCAGGACCTCTCCTAAGTGGAATGCAGCCATCAGTAATGGTTTAATACCAGGACCTCTCCTAAGTGGAATGCAGCCATCAGTAATAGTTTAATACCAGGACCTCTCCTAAGTGGAATGCAGCCATCAGTAATGGTTTAATACCAGGACCTCTCCTAAGTGGAATGCAGCCATCAGTAATGGTTTAATACCAGGACCTCTCCTAAGTGGAATGCAGCCATCAGTAATGGTTTAATACCAGGACCTCTCCTAAGTGGAATGCAGCCATCAGTAATGGTTTAATACCAGGACCTCTCCTAAGTGGAATGCAGCCATCAGTAATGGTTTAATACCAGGACCTCTCCTAAGTGGAATGCAGCCATCAGTAATGGTTTAATACCAGGACCTCTCCTAAGTGGAATGCAGCCATCAGTAATGGTTTAATACCAGGACCTCTCCTAAGTGGAATGCAGCCATCAGTAATGGTTTAATACCCAGGTCTCTCCTAAGTGGAATGCAGCCATCATTAATGGTTTAATACCAGGGTCTCTCCTAAGTGGAATGCAGCCATCATTAATAGTTTAATACCAGGACCTCTCCTAAGTGGAATGCAGCCATCATTAATAGTTTAATACCAGGACCTCTCCTAAGTGGAATGCAGCCATCAGTAATGGTTTAATACCAGGGTCTCTCCTAAGTGGAATGCAGCCATCATTAATAGTTTAATACCAGGACCTCTCCTAAGTGGAATGCAGCCATCATTAATAGTTTAATACCAGGACCTCTCCTAAGTGGAATGCAGCCATCAGTAATGGTTTAATACCAGGGCCTCTCCTAAGTGGAATGCAGCCATCATTAATGGTTTAATACCAGGACCTCTCCTAAGTGGAATGCAGCCATCAGTAATGGTTTAATACCAGGACCTCTCCTAAGTGGAATGCAGCCATCATTAATGGTTTAATACCAGGACCTCTCCTAAGTGGAATGCAGCCATCAGTAATGGTTTAATACCAGGACCTCTCCTAAGTGGAATGCAGCCATCATTAATGGTTTAATACCAGGACCTCTCCTAAGTGGAATGCAGCCATCAGTAATGGTTTTGAATACACCTGTGCTTTTCCTACTATGACATGTCAACATGTCTGCTGTGAAAAAGGCCTATTACACATGAATGAGCACATATTTGTGAAAGGGTTTTTTGCTAAGAATCAACTCAAAACATTACACAATGTAGGTTTAAGTATTTTAAATCTACAGATTTTTTTAATGATTGTTTAATTTTTTTATTTCATGTATATTTGTGATTATGTAAAGCACTGGGAATTGCCTTTGTGTCTGAACTGTGTTATACAAATAACTTGCCTTCCGTTCCCTTCCCTACGGTGGCCGACAGGGGCAAACGCCCTGCAACTTCAGAAAACACATGCAAATAGACAAAACACAAGCAAATTAAGAAAACAACTACATTAATTTGACAACACATGTGCAGCATTCAGCAAACGCGATGCAAATACACAACACAACCAAATACATAAACGCGATGCGAATAAAAAACGATGCAAAAAGAAAAGCACACAAACCCCGAAAACAAATGCAAAAAAAAAACGCTGCATCCAAATTCCACAACGGAAGTTCTCCAGACCTCTGGAGGGACTTTTCAAAATAAAAGCTTCGGCGTTTGGGCCTTCGTCTTCCTTTGGTGTTTTGGATGTTTTTGAACTAAACAGTACGGCAATCATGCTAATGAATACCATAACTTTTTTTTTTTTTTACTTACAACACAATGGAGCAAGCAAAGCAGTTTTGTCTTTATGTGCAGGCCGGATTTAGGCTATTCAGTTTGATAAATCCCACGGTAAATGGCTGGTTTACTAAACAGGGGGGGACTATTTTAAATAGTCTATTTTTTGTATTTCAAGAGCGTATTGCTCCACAATATGAATACAGATTGGTCACTTATTTTGTTGTATAATCACAATATTACACTAGCAGTGGAACAGCTGATTTTTTGGGGGAGGGGGCTGGGGGAGAGCATAGTCTATGAAAAAAAAAAAAAAAAAAAAAAAAAAAAAAAAACGTTCAATCTCAGAACAGTGTGCAACGGTGAGCTCACAGACTGTAAATATTTAGTCTATGTTTGCTGCAGAGACGTGTCTGTAAACTCGTGGTAATAAAACATTTAAAACTGCATCAGTGTTTAACGTTGACGTTTGTTTAAGCCACATTAAATAAGAGGGTTTAATTTCCAGGTCCGAAAGCGCATCACTGAAGTGTAGACCTCATCATGTGTAATATTGTGATTATACAACAAAATAAGTGACCAATCTGTATTCATATTGTGGAGCAATTCGCTCTTGAAATACAAAAACAGACTATTTATAATCCCTCCCTGTTTAAAAAAAACAGCCAATTTACCGTTTATCAAACTGAATAAATCCCCTGCAAATAAACACAAAACTGCTATGCTTGCTCCATTTTGTTGTAAGTAATACATCCCTGAAAAAGTTATTGTATTCATTAGCATGAATGTGCCGTACTGTTTAGTTCAAAATCATCCAAAACACCAAAGGAAGACGCACCCAAACGAGCCTTTAGCGCTTTTTGAAAGGTCGAGCTCGAGCACGGCACCAGCCTTCCGGCTGAGACGGGAGCAGAGAGCTGTATATTACTAATATATTATATTATGTTATTAATAAGGGCATGAGACAGGAGTTCTCTTTTACTATGCAGCCATACCGACTTTAATAAAAAGGCAGAAAGAGGGTCGAAAATCCAGCTGATTAGCTGTTCCCTGTCTGGAGAACTTCCGTTGTGGAATTTGGATGCAGCGTTTTTCTTTTGCATTTGTTTTCGGGGTTTGTGTTCTTTTCTTTTGCATCGCGTTTTTATTCGCATCGTTTATGTATTTGGTTGTGTTGTGTGTATTTGCATCGCGGTTGCGATGCCCCGCATGTGTTGTCAAATTAATGAAGTTGTTTTTCTTTTTGCATCGCTTCTTTTTTCGGGGTTTGCTTTTCTTTTTGCATCGTTTTTTAAATGCAGCGCGTTTTATATTTGGTTGTGTTGTGTGTATATGCAGCGCGTTTGCTGAATGCTGCACATTTGTTGTCAAATTAATGTAGTTGTTTTCTTAATTTGCTTGTGTTTTGTCTATTTGCATGTGTTTTCTGAAGTTGCAGGGCGTTTGCCCCTGTCGGCCACCGTACTTCCCTTGACCGAAGAGCAGCGATCTGAGAAAAAAGTCCCAGTTATAAATGTGTCTGCTACTTCAGCACCAAGGACAGCGCCATGGATTTATCTATGCACAGTTATGCCCCCAATAAAAGACTCTGAAAACACAAAAAAAAAAATCTCCCATCTAAAGACAATCTGTCATAATGTCACTGAGTTTTTAATGACAGACTTTACGATTTTGCAAAAACTGCTGATCTTGCAGGGTCACAATTTGCAAAACTACTAACTAGATTTGTTTGCAAAAAATGTTTAACCAAGCTAGCTAGCTACCGCTACTTTAGTTTTAAGATTTTCTGTTCTGCCGTACATGCAGATGAATGGCAGCAGTATCTGAAAGGTCCACGCTTACCCGCCCGGTATAACTTCGCTGGATGAGTCGCTTCAGAAGGGTTGAAAATCAGCAACTTTTTGTCTTTAGCGTTTAGCTTAGTTTAGCACGGC
>NC_053134.1:3071619-3161619 GCF_010015445.1 Perca fluviatilis
ATAAAAATGAATAGTTAGTTGCAGTTCTATTAGCCATTTAAACAGCTTATGTATTATAAATATCAAGACTTTTCGGATATTCATTCGTTGGGTAGGTATTTGATTTTTAATTTTGGGATTTGTTTTTGTTTTTCTTTCAATACCGTAATAAAGTTAAGACAGATTCAACTTCTGACGCCATGTGACCGGCGCTCAGACTTGTGTTTTGAGGCGGTGCGAGAGTCCCGTACAGGAAACAGGAAACAGGAAACATCACTGCCTCCATCTCTGCCACGAGAACGTTTTAAAAACACCAAACACAGGCTCTGAACTGCCCCGGGAGTTTGGGGAACAGCTGACTGCTTCCTCAGTCCCTCCGTCTCTTTTTCTTTCGCTCTTTCTCCGGGAAAAATGGAGCTGCCTTCAAGAGCGGTCGGAAACGTAGAGATCTGTAAACAATCTGACGGAAAAAAGCAACTGTGAAATATAAAGTCTTCCTGTGCTACATTGGGGGGGTTAAAGAACACAACAGGACGCCACACAAATGGGCCGTTTAAGTGACGCTCCCCCTGCAGAGAATCCCTTTTGTCGGTCTGAACGTGCCATGAAGCCATGTTGTCTTTTTTTCGGAATAAAGGGCAATCAAACAATATTTGTATGCATGTATATCTACTCACTGTCAGATACACGATGGAGCAGCAAAAATGTGATTAAAAATCGATGCAGCAGAACCAGAAATAATATCTTTTCTTCACACATTCTTCATCCTTCCCAAAACCTGGCGCCTACATTACCCACAATGCAACCCTGCCCTTAAGTAGCCTGCTAAGACACGCAGACCTCTACAATGATTTCAAAGCACAGAATTCAGCAGCATTCGGTTTTTCACGCTTCAACAAACAAGCTCAATCTAACGCACAACCAGCTCGCACGTGCTCCGAGAACCTGACACACACACACACACACACAAACACACACACACACACACACACACACACACACACAGTAGTGTCTTGCAGGCATGTGGTGTGATGCAGAGATGGGAGGTGGGTACCATCTGGGACTTACACAACAACCTCTCTGCCTCACAGCTTCCATCGACACACATTTCATTCAGTTAGATCATGTTGAAAGACTGACTGGAAATACTACTAACATATTATAGATTCAGATTATTTTCATTGTGGATTAATCTGTGGATTATTTCCTGGATGAATGGATTAGTTGTTTGGTCTCTAAAATGTCAGAACATGGTGAAAAATGTGGATCAGTGTTTCTACAAAAAGCCCAAGATGATGTCCTCTAATGTCTTGTTTTGTCCCCAACTCAAAAATATTCAGTTTACTGTCCCAGAGGAGAGAAGACACTAGAACAATATTCATATTTAACAAGAGGAGAGAAGACACTAGAACAATATTCATATTTAACAAGAGGAGAGAAGACACTAGAACAATATTCATATTTAACAAGAGGAGAGAAGACACTAGAACAATATTCATATTTAACAAGAGGAGAGAAGACACTAGAACAATATTCATATTTAACAAGAGGAGAGAAGACACTAGAACAATATTCATATTTAACAAGAGGAGAGAAGACACTAGAACAATATTCATATTTAACAAGAGGAGAGAAGACACTAGAACAATATTCATATTTAACAAGAGGAGAGAAGACACTAGAACAATATTCATATTTAACAAGAGGAGAGAAGACACTAGAACAATATTCATATTTAACAAGAGGAGAGAAGACACTAGACAGACAGACAGACAGACAGACAGACAGACAGACACACAAAGACGGACAGACAGACAGTGAACAGACAGAGACAGAAGGAGAGTGAACAGACACACAGACAGACACACAGACAGACAGACAGACAGACACACACACACACACAGACAGACAGACAGACAGACAGACACAGACAGACAGACAGACACACAGACAGACACACAGACAGACAGACACACAGCAACCCATCTGTCAGCGTTCACATCTGTGTTTTGGTTTGCACCGGAGCTTCCTCCAGATTGCTTCCACCTCCCACAATGCATCTGTGGGGACGACACCTCAGACTATTAAGAGGATCGTGGGAGTGTTGGCGCTGACACCTCGCAGCCGAGACGTGCAGACATTCAGTGTGATTAATATTCTGAATATATTTCTCCTATAAATAAAAGTCTGCACACTGTGAATCAGCCGGTGTCCCAAAACGCTCACGTACTATTAACTTGGATGCTGTTACACAAGACATTACTATACTCTTCTGTTTATTACAAATATAAACTGATGCCAGACTGACAAAAGTTTAACAAACAGCAGGGGCGATTCTAGGATCTGACCTTTGGGGGTGCTCAGCCCCTAATGAAAAGTTGATAGCAGTTAAGCTAGGGGGGTTCGGGGGCATGCTTCCGTAAGATTTTTTTGTTTTTTAAACCCTTAAATCATGACTTCTTGTGAGTTTTGGGGAAAGAAATCGACAGATTGAGACATCCAATTATGACAAACTATCAACAGATTCAAGGCATCTGCTGTGAAAAAAGATGGAAACTACAAAGCATGATTATTGCAGCACACATACCCAGGGCGTGTTGGACCCGGGGGTGGGGAAAGGGGACTGAAAAATATGCTAGAATTCATAGCTTTGGCTGTGTTGAATTGACGGGGGGAGACCCCCCTCGACGCCCCCATATTCAAAATAGGGAATAAAACTGTACAACTTGTATTGATAAAGCTGTACCCGTCCTTGCCCTCCCCTGAATATGTATACCTACTCCTAAAACTACTAATGCCATGTAATGAGTAAGCAAGAATCAGTGAAAGTTGACACATTATACTTCATAAATACTTCAACAAAGTGCCATTTATTAATACACTAAAAATGTATACTCCTAATTAATCATAAAACAAGCTATATATACAGTACAGGCCAAAAGTTTGGACACCTTCTCATTCAATGTGTTTCTTTATTTTCATGACTATTTACATTGTAGATTCATCAAAACTATGAATGAACACATATGGAATTATGTACTTAACAAAAAGTGTGAAATAACTGAAAACATGTCTTATTTTTAGATTCTTCCAAGTAGCCACCCTTTGCTTTTTGATAACTCTGCAAACCCTTGGTGTTCTCTCAATGAGCTTCATGAGAGGTAGTCACCTGAAATGGTTTTACCTTCACAGGTGTGCTTTGTCAGGGTTGAAGTGGAATTGTATTCCTTATTAATAAAAAACAAAGGGTGGCTACTTTGAGGAATCTAAAATATAAAACATGTTGCCTATTTCACACTTTTTCCCATATGTGTTCATTCATAGTTTTGATGCCTTCAGTGAGAATCTACAATGTACAGTGCCTTCATGAAAGTTTATTGGCCCCCCTTGAACTTTTCATCGCTTTTTTTGCCACATGTTCAGGCCTCAAACATAAAGATATAAAACTGTATTTTTTGTGAAGAATCAACAAAAATGTGGGACACAATCATGAAGTGGAACGAATTTTATTGAATATTTCTTTTAGTGCAAAATTATTCGGCCCCCTTAAGTTAATACTTTGTAGCGCCACCTTTTGCTGCGATTACAGCTGCGAAATGTACGGCTTGGGGTATGTCTCTATCAGTTTTGCACATCGAGAGACTGACATTTTTGCCCATTCCTCCTTGCAAAACAGCTCAAGCTCAGTGAGGTTGGATGGAGAGCATTTGTGAACAGCAGAGTTTTCAGTTCTTTCCACAGATTCTCGATTGAATTCAGGTCTGGACTTTGACTTGGCCATTCTAACACCTGGATATGTTTATTTGTGAACCATTCCATTGTAGATTTTGCTTTATGTTTTGGATCATTGTCTTGTTGGAAGACAAATCTCCGTCCCAGTCTCAGGTCTTTTGCAGACTCCATCAGGTTTTCTTCCAGAATGGTCCTGTATTTGGGTCCATCCATCTTACCATCAATTTTAACCATCTTCCCTGTCCCTGCTGAAGAAAAGCAGGCCCAAACCATGATGCTGCCACCACCATGTTTGACAGTGGGGATGGTGTGTTCAAGGGTGATGAGCTGTGTTGCTTTTACGCCAAACATAACGTTTTGCATTGTTGCCAAAGTTCGATTTTGGTTTCATCTGACCACAGCACCTTCTTCCACATGTTTGGTGTGTCTCCCAGGTGGCTTTTGGCAGACTTTAAACGACACTTTTTATGGATATCTTTAAGAAATGGCTTTCTTCTTGCCACTCTTCCATAAAGGCCAGATTTGTGCAGTATACGACTGATTGTTGTCCTATGGACAGAGTCTCCCACCTCAGCTGTAGATCTCTGCAGTTCATCCAGAGTGATCATGGGCCTCTTGGCTGCATCTCTGATCAGTCTTCTCCTTGTATGAGCTGAAAGTTTAGAGGGCGGCCGGGTCTTCGTAGATTTGTAGTGGTTTGATACTCCTTCCATTTCAATATTATCGCTTGCACAGTGCTCCTTGGGATGTTTAAAAGCTTGGGAAATCTTTTTGTATCCAAATCCGGCTTTAAACTTCTCCCCAACAGTATCTCGGACCTGCCTGGTGTGTTCCTTGTTCTTCATGATGCTCTCCTGCGCTTTACACGGACCTCTGAGACTATCACAGAGCAGGTGCATTTATAGGAGACTTGATTACACACAGCTAGATTCTATTTATCATCATTAGTCATTTAGGTCAACATTGGATCATTCAGAGATCCTCACTGAACTTCTTGGGAGAGAGTTTGCTGCACTGAAAGTAAAAGGGGCTGAATAATTTTGCACGCCCACTTTTTCAGTTTTTTATTTGTTAAAAAAGTTTGAAATAGCCAATGAATTTCATTCCACTTCATAATTGGGACCCACTTGTTGTTGATTCTTCACAAAAAATTACAGTTTTATATCTTTATGTTTGAGGCCTGAAATGTGGCAAAAGGTCGAAAAGTTCAAGGGGGCCGAATACTTTCGCAAGGCACTGTAAATAGTCATGAAAATAAAAAGGAAACGCATTGAATGAGAAGGTGTGTTCAAACTTTTGGCCTGTACTGTATATGTAGCTTGCTTTATGATTATCATTTCGAGAGGCCCTATGCTATAATTTGAAGAGGTCTATTATGATTTTTTGTCTGCCAATGCAGATAGAAAAGCTACAATTCTCATTAAGAACGTTTGCATGATGTGCATGATGTGCAACGTTTTAATAGGCTACTAATGCAATCATACAGTAAAGCATGCCTACTTTTTTATTGTTGTAGTGTTATCATCAACAGTTTGTCCACCACTCAGTTTTATCAAGGGGGTTAAGTGTTTTAAGGGGAGTTGTGCTTAGCCTACCGCAGGTTGTAGCCTCACTCCCTCATCTCTGTCCCTCTCCTCCTAAAGTCTCCTCCTCACTGTGCAGGTCACTGTAGCCGATACCAGCACCGCTATCATCGGCCACGGGAGCTGATGAAGGTCCTGCTACTCCGAAAACATGTCTTTTCGCTTTTTCTTCTATTTGAGCCGCTTGGGTAACTTTTTTTTTCATTTTGGCGTTTAGACCATTGACCAAAAGAAAGGTTTAGAACTTCGTCTTGCTCCGTCTCTGTGTACTTCCCATTTCTCCTGTCACCGTGTGTTTATCTTTGGCGCTGGCCGTACTGTGGGACGGACTAGTCCATTTCATTGTGAAGAGTGGGGGTGTTGACCTCTCTGAGCAAGCAGGGCGCCTGCAGCTGCTGGGGGCGCTGATCTGCCAATTCCCCACACAGTGAAGTGATAGAAAACAGAAAAACGCTTTGCGGCACAGAGGATTATTTATTTTTTAAGTTAAGTGGCTGCCCGGTTCGCCCGTGCCAAAAACCGCCACTAGTTTGAGCACTAAACGATTTCACATTATCACAATAAGGACTTTATTTTCAGGGGTGCTGAGATGATTTAAAATAGCCTAGCGCCGCCTATGACAAACAGTATGTAAAAAAAAGTATATGGCTCAATAATTTGGTTATTAATTGAAAGCAACACAAAGAGTCTGCAGCTAAGCTAGCAGCTGTACTTACACACAGTGGTGCGTTGAGCTAAATGTATGTTTGCTATCTCAGTTTAGCATGTTAGCATTCTTCTATGAAGAAGATTAATGGAGAAAAGAATTGCCAAAATTATCGACAGCACATTATTTTCACTGGTTGTAGCCAGAGAGTATAATATGAAAAACAGACGATGAATTTGATTCCTCATTTGTGTGACAAAGTGTCCATTAATCAACCGAAAATGCTGTGATTTTAGCGTCAGCATGCTGCCATTTTTAACTGTGTTATCGAGTCATTTTTACAGAGTAAACACAGTACACACTAGGGCTGGGCAATATATTTATATTATATCGATATGGTGATATGAGACTAGATATCGTCTTAGATTTTGGATATCGTAATATCTTAATATGACATAAGTGTCATATTACCTATTCTCATTACAAGTTCCCTTCTACTACAATTCCAGTTATTCTATTATTTCCTTTTGCCCTTGTCCATCTATATCCCTTCAGATCATTACTTATCCATTCCATTGTGTGTATATTTTTTGGGAAGGAATTATTTTGCCGCTACAATATTGATCCCTACGTGTTTTTTGTCTTATTTTTTTATTTTTTTTTTTTCCTTGAGCTGGCCTGGTCCACACACACACACATTTTCTTTGCTCCATGCTTAACCACAGCTGCACACCACCAAACACACAACAACAAAAAAAAAAAAAAAAAAAAAAAAAAAAAAAAAAAAAAAACACACACACACACACAAACACACACACACAACACACACACACACACACACACTCAGCTAAGATCAGAACAGACTATTTTCCTCAACAAATGGCTTTCCTTGGTTTTGACAGTGGTGATTTATATTTCATAAACAGAGGGGGCCCTGACACCTCCTTATGGCTGTTTGTGGTTTCTTAATAGTTTATAGTTTGGAGAATGCGCGCACACACACACACACACACACACACACAAACACACACACACACACACACAAAATGTGTTCGCAAAGCGCACGCACACAAAAAAACAAAAAAAAACAAAAAAAAAAAAAAACACACACAAAAACGAATTTGCTTGCTTAACCACGTACATTGCTTTCCCCTCTTTCCTTCCCTTACACACAAGGGTGGCTTCATTAGAGTTATTAAGGTTGATGTTCAAAGTATTCTCAGAAGGTGAACCGTTCTCTCTGTCTCTCCTGTCTCTCTCTGTCTCTCTCTCTGTCTCTCTCTGTCTCTCTCTCTGTCTCTCTGGCTTTCTACTCTCTCTCGTCTTCTGTCTCTCTCTCTGTCTGTTCTCTCTCTGTCTCTCTGTCTCTCTCCTCTTCTCTCTCTCTGTCTCTCTCTCTGTCTCTCTCTCTCTCTCCTCACTATATGTGTGTTTATATATATGTGATATATGTATATATATGTATGTTAGTATATGTATATGATATTAATGTATGTATTATATATGTTGTTATATGTGATGTATATATGTTATATATATATATATATATATATATGTATTAATAATATTGTATATTATATATGTATGTGATATATATATGTGTAATAATGTATGTTTAATATTAATAATATGTAAATATATAGTGTTAATGTATGTATAGGTTTTATGTATGTGTGTATATATATATGTATGTGCGTGTATAATAATGGTTAGCGTATTGTATATGTATGTGATATGTGTGTATGTTTGTGTATGTATTAATGTATATATATATATAATATATGGTGTATGTATATATGTATGTATATGATGTATATAATGTATAGTATTATAGGTGTATGTATGTATATGTGTATGAGTGTATGTAATGTGATTAATGTATGTGATGTATATATATGTATTATATGTGGGGTAATGGTATATGTATGTGTATGTACGTGTATGTCTCTCTCTGTCTCTCTGCTCTCTGTCTCTGTCTCTGTCTCTCTCTCTCCTGTCTCTCTCTCTCTCTCTCTCTCTCTGTCTCTCTCTGTCTCTCTCTCTCTCTCTCTCTCTCTCTCTTCTCTCTCTCTGTCTCTCTCTCTCTCTCTGTCTCTCTCTCTCTCTCTCTCTCTCTCTCTCTCTCTCTCTCTCTCTCTCTCTCTCTCTCTCTCTCTCTCTCACATTATCAACCAGCACGCCTCTGTCTGCTTGTTTCTGTCTCAAAGTCAGTCTGAAGGCCGCTGCTGTTTATCTAAGAGTTATACAACCATCCATTGTGTAGGTAAGTGTGTCTCACACACACACACACACACACACACACACACACACACACACACACGGTTAGTGTTTCCATGGCAACAGCGAGTGCAGCATCTCTCCTCTGGCGCTGTATCTGCAGAGCATTCTCCAGCTCCTCCTCATCCTCCTCCTCATCATCATCATTGTCTCTTACTGTCAGTTTGATCTGACCTCCGACCTCAAGTGATGGTATCAGCAGCTGCCAGAAACCGTCTTCAGCCGCTGGTCTGTCGAACTGAGGCTCTCAGATTTAAAACCACATGTCAGGAGTCTGACGACGCTACTAAAGTAAACATCAAACATCTCATCCAGCTGCTGATGGGTTTTTACTGCATCACAACAGGGCTGAGCCTCAACTAAAGAAACTCTTAGTCGACTAACGCTCGTATGATTTTATCGGCTAATCCATTAGTTGATTTAAATCGGACAGATCTGTGTGTGTGTGTGTGTGTCTGTGTGTCTGTGTGTCTGTGTGTGTGTGTCTGTGTGTGTGTGTGTGTGTGTGTGTGTGGTGTTGTGTGCTGTGTCTGTGTCTGTGTCTGTCCGTGTCTGTGTGTGTGTGTCTGTGTGTGCATCTGTGTGTGTCTGTGTGGTATGTCTTTGTGTATGTGTCTGTGTTGTGTGTGTGTGTGTGTTGTGTGTGTGTGTGTGTGTGTGTGTGTGTGTTGTGGTTGTGTGTGTGTGTGTGTGTGTGTGTTGTGTGTGTGTGTGTGTGTGTGTGTGTGTGTGCATCTGTGTGTGTCTGTGTGTGCATCTGTGTGTGTCTGTGTGTGTGTCTTTGTGTATGTGTCTGTGTGTGTGTGTGTGTGTGTGTGTGTGTGTGTGTGTGTGTGTGTGTGGGTTTTGTGTGTGTGTGTGTGTGTGTGTGTGTGCGTGTGTTTGTGTGTGTGTGTCTCTGTGTGTGTGTGTGTGTCTGTTTGTGTGTGTGTGTGTCTGTGTGTGTGTGTGTGTGTGTGTGTGTGTGTGTGTGTGTGTGTGTGTGTGTGTGTGTGTGTGTGTGGACCTCTGCTCTCTGTCAACATGCAGAGAGGACCGATAAGCTTGCCCTTACTCTCAGCCACCGTTTGATTTTACGTGAACCAATACTCGGTAGTACCGATGCGACTCGGTCGGTACCGGTAAAAGTACCGGGTTCGGTACCCAGCCCCACCTACCGGTGAGTCAACAAGTACATTTTGGACACATGATGGCAGAGTGCATTCACCTTTTTTTTTTCTCCACATGCAATTAGGGAGCAGAATACTCACCACGGTAACCAGATGGCGTGCAGAGACCACAGCGTGCTCCGGCCGCACCTCGTGATGCGGTCGAGCCAGCAGGTCGAGGGTTCGCCGGCCGCCGGGCTCCTGGCGAAACCGAGACGCCAACAGGGCGGCTGGCGTCACGCTGGCTAACCTGGCGGCGTGCGGACGGTGCAGGTGGCGGTGGCGGTGGCGGTGGTGGTGGAGGGGGTGGGGGGACTCGGGAAGGTTTTCGGCGCCGTTCTGTGGGTTCGCGTCTGAGCGGTGGGAAGGGAAGAGACGGAGCTCGTGGTCCCCAGAAGACGATTCTGAGAGAGGAAGAAGGAGGAAGAGGATGTGAGGTGGGATGAAGATGGAGGACAAATGTTTTATAACTTTATTACTATAAACGTTTCCCAAAGCGAGACAGTCGTCGGGACGTTCGCTAGGTTGGGTTTCTTTCACACCTGAGCTGTTTGGTCCGTTTAAAAAGGTCCCATGGCATGAAAATGTCATTTTATGAGGTTTTTTTTAACATTAATATGAGTCCCCCCCCAGCCTGCCTATGGCCCCCCAGTGGCTAGAAATGGTGATAGGTGTAAACCGAGCCCTGGGTATCCTGCTCTGCCTTTGAGAAAATGAAAGCTCAGATGGACCAATCAGGAATCTTCTCATTATGAGGTCATAAGGAGTAGGGTTACCTGCCCTTTCTCTGCTTTGCCCGCCCAGAGAATTTGGCCCCCCCATGAGAGATAGAGAGACATCATGGCTTGCCCCCCCCCCCTCCCCCCCCAACTTCAGATACAGTATTAGGGGACATTAAGGTTATATAAAAGAGACTTCAGATACAGTATTAGGGGACCACTAAGGTCTATATAAAAGAGACTTCAGATACAGTATTAGGGGACCACTAAGGTCTATATAAAAGAGACTTCAGATACATAGTATTAGGGGACCACTAAGGTCTATATAAAAGAGACTTCAGATACAGTATTAGGGACCACTAAGGTTATACTATATAAAAGAGACTTCAGATACAGTATTAGGGGACCACTAAGGTCTATGTAAAAGAGACTTCAGATACAGTATTAGGGGACCACTAAGGTCTATATAAAAGAGACTTCAGATACAGTATTAGGGGACCACTAAGGCCTATATAAAAGAGACTTCAGATACAGTATTAGGGGACCACTAAGGTCTATATAAAAGAGACTTCAGATACAGTATTAGGGGACCACTAAGGCCTATATAAAAGAGACTTCAGATACAGTATTAGGGGACCACTAAGGTCTATATAAAAGAGACTTCAGATACAGTATTAGGGGACCACTAAGGACTATAAAAGAGACTTCAGATACAGTATTAGGGGACCACTAAGGTCTATATAAAAGAGACTTCAGATACAGTATTAGGGGACCACTAAGGTCTATATAAAAGAGACTTCAGATACAGTATTAGGGGACCACTAAGGTCTATATAAAAGAGACTTCAGATACAGTATTAGGGGACCACTAAGGCCTATATAAAAGAGACTTCAGATACAGTATTAGGGGACCACTAAGGTCTATATAAAAGCATCCAAAGAGCACCATGTCATGGGACCTTTAAACCGAACCCTGGAGCATTTTGTCAGGTAGTCCGGTTCGTTTTGGGTGGTGTAATAATAATAATAATAATTTATACTTAATTAATCCCGCAAGGGAAATTTTAAAAGTTACTCAAGAGCACCTTGGCAGTAGCCTGACAAGCCAGACCCACATCCAGGGCTCAATTCGAGGGGGCGGGATAAACGGTTGTCTTTCAAATTCCCTCTGCACGCAATAGGATAGCGCTCCAACCAATCAGAGCAACGCTAGTTGGTAGATTAAACTTTTGCCGTATCCGGTCGGCAAAACTCCGAACACATCTTCCCTTCTTTAAGAATGACTTCAGTGCCGTTCTTTCTTCTTTTCTCAAAGAAAAGCTGAACTCCAAGTCTTCAGAAGACCTCTGTTCACCAGCAGCAGCAGCCGCCATAAGCCCCGCCCACCGACTCTATACACGAAGTGATTGGCCTGAGTAGAATTTGTTTTTTCCAGCTCGCAAGTCCACGGAGAATGCCTAGACCCCCTTAAATTAAATTTGCTGCTGCTAGGGTGCGTCTACATTTCTAGGCTACCTCTCCAGCTACCAGTCCATGGGTAGTGTATGGCGACTTGAACCAGCAACCCTCTGGTTCCCAACCCAAGTCCCTACTGACTGAGCTATTGTCACCAATGTAATACAGTGCTTTGCGAAAGTATTCGGCCCCCTTGAACGTTTCGACCTTTTGCCACATTTCAGGCCTCAAACATAAAGATATAAAACTGTAATTTTTTGTGAAGAATCAACAACAAGTGGGTCCCAATTATGAAGTCGAACGAAATTCATTGGCTATTTCAAACTTTTTTAACAACTAAAAAACTGAAAAAGTGGGCGTGCAAAATTATTCAGCCCCTTTACTTTCAGTGCAGCAAACTCTCTCAGAAGTTCAGTGAGGATTTCTGAATGATCCAGTGTTGACCTAAATGACTAATGATGATAAATAGAATCCAGCTGTGTGTAATCAAGTCTCCGTATAAATGCACCTGCTCTGTGATAGTCTCAGAGGTCCGTGTAAAGCGCAGAGAGCATCATGAAGAACAAGGAACACACCAGGCAGGTCCGAGATACTGTTGTGGAGAAGTTTAAAGCCGGTTTGGATACAAAAGAATTTCCCAAGCTTTAAACATCCCAAGGAGCACTGTGCAAGCGATAATATTGAAATGGAAGGAGTATCAGACCACTACAAATCTACAGACCCGGCCGTCCCTCTAAACTTTCAGCTCATACAATGAGAAGACTGATCAGAGATGCAGCCAAGAGGCCCATGATCACTCTGGATGAACTGCAGAGATCTACAGCTGAGGTGGGAGACTCTGTCCATAGGACAACAATCAGTCGTATACTGCACAAATCTGGCCTTTATGGAAGAGTGGCAAGAAGAAAGCCATTTCTTAAAGATATCCATAAAAAGTGTCGTTTAAAGTTTGCCAAAAGCCACCTGGGAGACACACCAAACATGTGGAAGAAGGTGCTGTGGTCAGATGAAACCAAAATCAAACTTTTTGGCAACAATGCAAAACGTTATGTTTGGCGTAAAAGCAACACAGCTCATCACCCTGAACACACCATCCCCACTGTCAAACATGGTGGTGGCAGCATCATGGTTTGGGCCTGCTTTTCTTCAGCAGGGACAGGGAAGATGGTTAAAATTGATGGGAAGATGGATGGAGCCAAATACAGGACCATTCTGGAAGAAAACCTGATGGAGTCTGCAAAAGACCTGAGACTGGGCCGGAGATTTGTCTTCCAACAAGACAATGATCCAAAACATAAAGCAAAATCTACAATGGAATGGTTCACAAATAAACATATCCAGGTGTTAGAATGGCCAAGTCAAAGTCCAGACCTGAATCCAATCGAGAATCTGTGGAAAGAACTGAAAACTGCTGTTCACAAACGCTCTCCATCCAACCTCACTGAGCTCGAGCTGTTTTGCAAGGAGGAATGGGCAAAAATGTCAGTCTCTCGATGTGCAAAACTGATAGAGACATACCCCAAGCGACTTACAGCTGTAATCGCAGCAAAAGGTGGCGCTACAAAGTATTAACTTAAGGGGGCTGAATAATTTTGCACGCCCAATATTTCAGTTTTTTATTTGTTTATTTGTTTATTTGTTTCGTTCCACTTCATGATTGTGTCCCACTTGTTGTTGATTCTTCACAAAAAATTACAGTTTTATATCTTTATGTTTGAGGCCTGAAATGTGACAAAAGGTCGAAAAGTTCAAGGGGGCCGAATACTTTCGCAAGGCACTGTATCTGGTGTTTGACAATGGGCAGTGTGAACGCAAATCCAACCAAATGAAAAATGCGACAACGTTGCAACTTCACCCCCCCGAGTCTACCGAACTATAAGTGTGAAAGGGTATCTGCTGGATTTCCCAAGACCCCTCTGTCTGCTCCCTCAGACCTGGATCCCTCCCTGAACTCTGTCCCACGCACAAGTGAGTATTCAGTTGAATAAATCTTGGTATTGTTCACGTTCATGTCCTGGTCTCTTGTCTCTGATGTTCTACATTTTATCACATTTTTTACTAAAACCTCTTTCCACCAGAACCGCAACATGTTTTTAAATGTCCCGGGCTGTCAGAAGACAGGGCGGTAAAAATGCACAGCAGCAAACCATCGGTAAAATGTTAGCTCATAAATGCTCTGGTAACCTGGCTATGTAGCCTAGCTGCCTCGCTATGCTTACAATGAAATGCAATGTCCGAACATGCTAGCGGGTGACCTGTCGGCTAGCTGAATCATTTTGAGTGTTTAAACTATCTCCAGTGGTCTATTTGGTGGTGTGTGTTTGACCTGTTTAAGTTCGTGCGACATATAAACAACAATCTGTCTTGCTACAAGCGTCAATGTTCGCCAATAAAACATGTAATCAAACAAATGCACAAGTAGCCTAGCTAGCTAGCTACCTGGCTAGGCTACAATGAAATCCACTGTCCGAACATGCTAGCGATTAGACTGTCGGCTAGCTGAAAAGTTCGAGTGTTTAAACTAACATATACAGTGGTCTATTTAGCAGTGTATGTGCCCTAATTAAGTTTGTGTGTCATATAAAACACAATTCGTGTTGATAGAAGTACCGATGTTCGCGTAGAAACATTTTAATCACATCAAAATTTTCATGATACGGCGCTGATGACCTCCGCCATCTTGGTCAGACTTTTTTTTGTAACTCCCGCCTCCAAACACAAACACGCGGACCTGATTGGTTCTCGAGTGGTCCTCATTTGAATAAAGTCAAACTTTCGTCAACTTTATTTTGCTCCTCTCTGGCGATTCGCTCTCATCTCGCTCAATCGGGGCGAATTTCGTCTCCATTCAACCTCAATGAGAGCAAAGCGAAATTTCGCTGTGTGGAAACCTACCGTTAGTCTGCTAGCCTGATAAACCTGGGGCGTTATAACAAATATATACAACGCCCCATCATGTAACTGTATTGTAAATGTTCCCAACCTGACTGATATTGAATCGCAAATGTAATCTAATCGGGACCTTGTGAATCGGAATCAAATTGATTCGGAAAATCACTGGCAATACCCAGCCCTAGAAGACTAGGTTTTACTCTTAATTATCGTTCAAATCTCCCACTGGAGAGATAGCAGTAGAGATGAGATCAGGAGAGTCTCTCTCTCTCTCTCTCTCTCTCTCTCTCTCTCTCTCTCTCTCTCTCTCAGCATCTTTTCGTCAGAGGAAGAGGCTTTCATCCTCTGCACCTGCATGCAGGCCGGCTGAGAGGAAACCCCTGAACACCGACTGAACTCAGCCAGCCGTGATGAATATGAACACTGCATAATTCATTCCCAGGCTTTATTTATCTTGGGAGATATAAAAAAATAAATAAAATGAAATCTACTGAGTAAAGCCCTTTCAACCCGGCAGCATCCAGGATTCACATTCACAGCTTACAGACGTGAATACTGGGAAGTGAAAGCACCGGGGATGGCTCTATTTAAAGAAAACACAGACAAGGACCTGAGCAGGACCTGAGAAGGACCTGAGCAGGACCTGAGCAGGACCTGAGCACAGTCTGCCCGATACACAGTGACGCGTTCATATACTGTGAAGTGTTCGCCATTTGGTAGTTATGTTCGAATTCTCTGCGGTTAATTCCACTATAAAATACCCACAATGCACAGCTAATTTCAGTGTGCATCAATGTACCCTACATTTTACTCCCGTATACGCACAATGCAACGCGGCCGTGTTTTCCCGGAGGAGGAGAATATTATTATATATATAATATTATTTATATTATGGTCACACTTAAATATAAATATAATTTATATTATGGTTAATTACTTTCGCTGTTATGTAATTATATATTTTTCAATCTAATTTCACGTCAATTACTTACTTACATTACAGTATTTTTTTTGCACTATGGCCACCTCACTTTACTTAAATACTTTTTATATAATGCCACTTTATATTCATTCAGTGTTTTGTTTTTTTTGCTCATTGTCTGTTGTTTGCCTGTTTGTTTGTTCGGTTGTTGGTTTGTTTTTATTGTGGAAAAACTGCTGCTGTAATGAGTGAATTTCCCCATTGTGCGATAAATAAAGTATTATCTAATCTAATCTAAGAAGCAGAAGAAGCCGTGGAAACTGAAAAGGAAAAAATGGAGCGGACTTTGGTTTCTAAACAGTGGAAATGTAACACGCAACATATGTAATATACAACATTTTGCTATTCTCGTGAGTGCAGGGAGGGCTCAATGGTGTTTTAAGCCCACAACGTTGACTTCAAGGCACCTAACCTTAACCCTAACCGTTGCCTAAGGCCGGCTACACACCGGCTGCGTGGCGTGTCCGTTTTTATTTCGGCTCCCATGTTAACAGGTTAGAGCTCCACGAAAAAACGTGCATGCTAGACGCTTATTTTTCACGTGACACGCAAGCGTTTCCAGGGAAATAGAACAGGAAAAGATGTTTATATGTCATTTTGACACAAATACATATTAATAAATGACATTTTGATGTTTGAAAGTCTCGAGGTTTTGATATAAATGCAGATATATGAATGTGATTTAAATAAGAAATCAATTCTCTAATATTGCACCTGTCAATACAGAAGGAAATATTCTGGAGCCTATTTTGCCGTCAATACTGCCGACATTGTCTTTGCTGTAATCAGATCAGTATATATATTTAGGTTTAACATGGTATGTGATTTTATCAATGGGAAACATCCATGTGTCCAGACAAGGCTAGCAGCAGCAGCAGCAGCAGCAGCGCGGTGTGTAGCCGGCCTAATCCTAGCGCCTTCCAGGCAGCGCTGCCTGGAAGACGACGTTGGGGGCTTAGAACACCAAACACCGCAGTGATGTATTATTACTTGAAATGTCTGGGTAAAAAAACTACTTTTTTTTTTCCATTGAACACAATGTATTTTATTTTGAAACACACTGTTGCACACTGGCAGGGAGAGGGATTTCTAAACTGCCCTTTCTGTCCTTGAAGACTCCTAAAAAACAGCTCAAACCGGGACTTTTTCAAACCGTGGTATACCTTGAAACCAGTAACGGGCGCGTGGTCTAATCTCGATAGATGGCTTCTGCCGTGCTGATGCTTTAGGTTTCCAGGCGTCTGTTAGAGCCGTCTGTCTGTCTGTGCTGCCAGAAAATACACCGAAAGGGTGTCCTCTTCCTTCGGTCTACCAGACTGTCTGCCTGCCAAGAACGCGACTACTTGTCTTGGCTGCATCTTTGCCACACAAAAAATAACTAACTAACTGCTGTGTGACTCAACAGATGCAGACAGAAATCATGAATTGTTGTCCCTGTGTTCGTTTCAAAAGGTAGAACATGAAATATAAAAGACCTGTCTCGACCGTTTTATGTAGGGCTTTTGTTTTGAGCGATCTGATATCGGACATCCCCGACTGGATGGTATAACAGGGTTTCTGCAGGTTTCCCCAAGTCAAATTTAAGACCTTTTGAAGACCTTTATGAATTACATTTAAGACCTATATCACAACATCAACTGAGCACTGAGATTTTTTTCAAGCCAAGTATCACTTAACTTGCACTTCTCCCCAGCTGAAGAATAAAATCTATTTCATGTCTGTGGTACAATCTGAAGAGAGACTCCAATAATAACACGGAAGCTGATTGGCTGCTACGTAAGTCTCACTTGTCGTCATAATACAGCTAAATTATATTTGGACCAGTATAGTAACAGTATAATGGGGGTAGGAAAATTAAGACCTGTATTATTTAAGACCTACAACACAATACTTGAGCGAATTTAAGACTTTTTAATGCCTACAATTTTGATTTTGAAATTTTAGACATTTTAAGACATTTTAAGACTTTTTAAGACCCCTCGGAAACTCTGTTTATATGCCTTTTCATCATGGATGTAGTAAATGTGGTTCTTATTAACTTGGTGCATTATAAAAACAATATCTCAGGGCTGCTTCTTGCTTGTAGAATTCACAGCAGAAGTTTTCTGAGAATCTCTTTTATATCCAAGCTAAATTGGTATTGTTACTGAAATTCCCCGAACCTAATTGACGTAGAACTGAACGGGAAATGTAATCGAATCGGGACGTTGTGAATTAGAATCAAAATCGATAAATCATAGGTACCCAAAACCATAGTTTTATGTGAGCTTCATGTTTCTGACAAAACAGTTGAGAGGCTGTAGCAGAGCAGGTTTGTGTCTAAAAGAAGACGAAGATGAAAACTGCATTATAGTCAGCTGTGTTGACTTAAAAACAACCTGAAACAGCAGTTTCAGTTGGCTGAACCAGGCCTCGTCCGTGGAGCTGACACAGCTTTCTCTCTCCACGGCTTCTTTTCTCCCTAACGACAGCGTCCTGGTTGCTATGCACGGCGCTGAGCTGAGCCGTGCTCCGATTGGTCAGAGTCGGCTCCTCCTCGCCTCACATGTGTGGGAGCCGTCAGCCAATCGGAGGTGGACTTAGAGAGGGCTGACCCGGTAACTCTGTGGGGAGACTCACTAGAGAAGGACTGCATCTAATGTTGTGCAGCTATTAAGACAAATAAATATCAATAAATCAGA
Source organism: Perca fluviatilis (assembly GCF_010015445.1). Taxonomy (NCBI): domain Eukaryota; kingdom Metazoa; phylum Chordata; class Actinopteri; order Perciformes; family Percidae; genus Perca; species Perca fluviatilis. Next base: position 3,089,713 of record NC_053134.1, read on the forward strand.
TTGTGCGTTTTGATTTACAGGTTCTGTGTTGAAACACATTAGCAATATTGTACAACTCAGAAGAGACTCAAAGCTCCAGTTTGTGTCTCTCATGTAATCAGCATTCATTATTACAGAAATAAGCTTCTGTTTTTATTAGTTGTTGTGTAACTTTGGTGTTTTAAAGGGTTAGTTTGAATTAAATCTATATCAGGTGAAGTGGACGCTATATTTAGAGTATTTTCAGCGCTCTCCCTTGCTGTCAGACGGCCCTTTACGACGAGGAACTGAAGCCGTTATCTCTGCTCTCTTCAAAGCCACCGGACTACTTTGACAAAAACAGACATTTTACCTGGCAGGACACGGGAGTTGCTTCTTTACCGCTGCCTCCATCGGTTAGTTAGTGTTACTGTGTATCTCCCCAGCGCTGTGGACTAAGGTCTGGCTACGCTACAGGTACATGATGACGATCGCCTTGGGCGGTGCTAAGCTCCGGACGCAGCGAAGGCAGCTCTGCTGAATAGTTTTCGGGAAGGAACTTGTTTTGGTGGAACATTTGCACCCTGCAAAATAAAAGCTCTTACCAGTGTCTCTCTGTGTGTACTTGGTCCACAGCGACCCCACCAATGGGTCCCAAAACCTCCCAGTTAGAGAGGAAATGACCTAAAAATATTCTTTGTACTTTGTTTTTACAATTATTCCGTGCAGTCGTCAGTCGGAGGAGGAGCCGTCGGTCTTCGTTTGGGCCGATGTGACTTTGTTGAATCGGAAGGCGGGCAGTCGGACTCAACGACCAATCTGATTGGTGGAAACTAACCCCGGAAATGACGAGCGGGACGAGCCTGACGAACGCCTCTCAAAAACGAAAACCAGCAGGTGAAAAGTTACCAAATACATATTGTCAAGTACTATACTTGTGCTACTTCATACTTCTACATTTGATAACATTTTATTGATTCAGAATACAAAATATAAATCAACTTAAAACATATTGAAGATTAAACTATTGATCTTTGGATGATCAAGGTGATGAAGTTCATCAGCTCAAGGGTGGTCATGATGACGGTATGTTCATGTTGCAAATTGTATGTTGTGTTAAAAATAACCTTTTAATCACACACATCCCCCCCAGCACATCGCTTAATGATTTCAGAAACACGTTTCGTACGTTTCTGCACACACGCACAACGTACGCTCAAGTTGGGCATCGCTTCGGTGTGTCCCGAGGCACTTTTTGGACCAACTTTAGACCTCAGTCTGGTGATTTACTCTGACCCGAGTTACATTTCCAGCGTTCACACTGCCGCTCTGAGTATATCGGCATTTTGTGCTGCAGTTTCAAACGTCCATCACAGATTGTTTGTTTGTAAGTTTATTTGATTAGGACAATGTAATTAATTAATCAACATTTGTGTAAATGCGCCAGTGTTAGCCAGACAGCTAATTTTCAACTGTAGTCCTAGTTACCCAGCATGCATGTCTTTATGGTGGGAAGAAACCGGAGCACCCGGAGGAAACCCACGCAAACACGGGGAGAACATGCAAACTCCACACAGAAAGGCCCGGGACGACCTGGATTCGAATCCAGAACCTTCTTGCTGTGAGGCAGAAGTGCTAACCACTGAGCCACCGTGCTGGAAGATAGGGAAGAAGATATGTTCAAATGTTGGGGGGGTTGTGATAAGATTAAAATATATGCTTCTGTTAATTAAGCACTGGTCTTAAAACCCTCATCTACTGCTTCTTCCTCCAATTCAATTACTTTATTTTAGATTTACTGTTTTTAAATCTGACAGAATCCATTTGAAGGTTTTAGACTGTGTGACCTCTGAGAAGAGCATTTGGAATTGATTCTTTTAAATGCTGCAGCTAACTGATTATTTCCATCAAGGGGGGAAACTTTGGGTTCAACATTGGGGGGGGGGCAGATGGGCTTTTGAACAAAATTGAAATTTTGAGCGCCAAACACTTTATTTTCTGCATTCTAGTGAATTTTTCTGCATCGATTTATGGTGCAAATGTCTTGATTTAGGTAAAGGAAATTAGAATGTTTTTGGGATGGGGTTGGGGGGGGGTATTTGCAACGGCCAGTTTTGGGTTAGGGGTTAAATTACACCCACTGTAAATTACACCTATGATTTCCATCGTCGATTAATCTGCTGATTATTTTCTGGATTAATCGATTTTTTGGTCTATAAAATGTCAGAAAATTGTCAAACTCAAAAATATTCAGTTTACTGTCACAGAGGAGAGAAGAAACTAGAACAATATTCACATTTAACACGCTGACATCAGAGAAGTTTCACTTTTTTTTCATAAAAAAAGACTCAAACCGATTAATCGATTATCAAAATAGTTGGAGATTAATTTCATAGCTGACAACTATTCATCTTTGCAGCTCTAGATTGCTTAAAGAGATTGTCTATTCATGAATTACTAATGCAAATGATCATCATTGTATGTTGACTTCATCATACGCTGTTTTATTTTAAATCCTCCTCAGTTTCATCATATCCTACATATCACCTGTAGGATATTTTCAGTGCGTCATATTAACACAATAGTAAGCAAATTTAGCATATTCTATGTCATTTTTCCACATTCCGTACGATCACTACATAATGTATATTCATATATTAGGTTTTTACCTTCTGTTTTTCCCCTTTAATGCCAAATTAACACATGACTATATCATGTTATTGTGGAAGGTTTGAGCTCCTGTTGGGAGGATTTTAATGTAAAATATCCTGCATTAAAAGAGCAGATTTCAGGCCTGCAATACACATTAAATTGGTAACAGATTGGTAACGGTTAAATTACCATCTCAAATTATAGAGGTTATTTAGCTTTTTTTATGTGAGCATCACAGATGAATACTTACATTTGAGGAGCTGTTAACAGCATTTTGGGTTCATTTTTACAAGATTAAATGACAGAAAGGAGTATTTAATTACCAAAATAACTGGCTAATCCATCCGATTTGAGCACTACTGCTGCAAGTATTTCTGGTTATGATGCAGCATACGGACAACAGACGCTTACCTGTGATCAGCAGCTGTGTCCATATTAGACACAAGAAAAGAAACATGGGGAGAAATCCTCCTCTTCCTCTTCTGCGGCTCATCTTTTTCTGCCCTTTCAGCAGCTCAAACGGTACTAAATCCGGCTCCTGTCGCTTCTCTCTGTGCTGTAATTACGCATCAATGGAAGCAGCCGGTGGATATGTCCGTGCATGTATCGGTGGGTCCGCAGCAGCATGCAGCGCGAGGGGAGGAGAGTAGACGCTGCCAGAGCTCCAGAGAGCGCTGCACAACACCGGCCCCCTGCGACGCTCTTTCCCCGCCCTGCGGTGTCCTACAGCGGCCTGCCTACAGGAGGAGCAGCCGCTCTGCAGTGGAAGCAGCTCCGGGAGAAACGGAGGGTTTATTTTTTTTCCATCCGATTCAGAGACGAAAGAGAGGGGTGTGTGGTTCAAGGGGAGGCTGGAGATGATGAAGAGAGAAAAGGGGAGGAGAAAAGATGTGGTGAAGAGAAGAGGAAAGGAGGAAGAAGATTAATACATTAAATCTATTATATATAATACTTTTACTTATTTTACGTTATTTAAACGAGAACAAGTAGGCCTTCTATCTTGGTTGAATATGCGTTTATTCGTAAACTTTATTCATTTTTTGACATAAAATATTTTATTATTATTATTATTATTATTATTATTATTTCTGCTAATTTTCCATGTTTGTAGACATGAAGTCGGTCATTCTGTCTGTGGTAATTATTCCGACAACTACTAATAGATTACTACAAAATTAGATTAATTAACAAAACCTCAAAACAGTAGCTAACAGCTAGTAGCTAGTAGCCTAGTATGCCGAACTTCTGGCAGAAACCGCTTTTAAAAACAATTTACTTGTTTTGCAGGATGGTTGCCGCGCAGCGGTGTGAAACTAGCTTCACGTAGCTAACGTTGGCATGCTAAAAGATCATTAGCATGTCACATTAGCATGCTAATGCCTCGTTTAGGCTAACGTTACCATGCTAAAATGTCATTATAATGTCACATTAGCATGCTAATGTAGCGTTTAGACTAACGTTACCATTGTAACAGATAATTAGCATGCTAATGCCTCGTTTAGGCTAACGTTACCATGCTAAAATATCATTAGCATGTCACATTAACATGCTAATGTCGTGTTTAGGCTAACGTTACCATGCTAAAATATCATTAGCATGCTAATGTCGTGTTTAGGCTAACGTTACCATGCTAATATATCATTAGCATTTCACATTAGCATGCTAATGCCGCGTTTAGTCTAACTTTAGACACTTTGCGGACTGTACCTGAGTGGTATAAAACCAACATCCGAAATATATTTACAATTTTTAATTAATGAACTAGCTAACGTTAGGTAAATTAGTGATGTTACCGGAGACGATGTTGCATGCTGGGCCGAGGCTTCTGAGCGCATGTGCAGGAAGTTTTCCGTAAAGCACGTGGTGGGTATGAGGCATAAACTGTTAAAAAAACGTACCGTGTCTCCACCATGCATGATATGAGATATTTATTTCGAACGATTAAAAAAGGGGACAGGGTACAGACCTTTTTAAATGGACTTCCATTGCTAGGCAACAGCTTGGCCCCTTAACTTCCTGTCAGTTGATGTCATTCACATGATGCACTGCAACCTCAGGAAATCAACTTGGGGCCATTTAGTAGTGATGTAACATTCTGTGCAGAGGCTTCAGAGCTGTGCATAGACTGTACATATTATTTTTAATTAATTAGATAGATAGATAGATAGATAGATAGATAGATAGATAGATAGATAGATAGATAGATAGATACTTTATTGATCCCCAAGGGGAAATTCAAGGTCCCAGTAGCTTAAAGACATCACACACAACATACACATACATCATAAACAGGATGATAAAATAACTAATCCACATGAATAATATATATATATATATTTATTTATTTATTTTTTTTATTGACAAAATGTAGATTACAAAAATCAGGTAAGCAATGATAGCACGTGAACAAGTGCACAAACTTATAAAAATAATAATAAAAAATAAAAAATACATATATAGAAACAAACGAAGCGATACAAAGGAGAGATTAAAAAAAAAGAGAAAATATATATGTATACAATATAAACAAAACAACAACAAAAAATGTACGAGAGGAGATCAATTTAGTCAGAGGTTTCAGGGAAAAAAAGCTCTACAGTATCTACAATTTTAATACTTTTTTTGTTATCCAACGCTCTAAGTGACTTCAGTAGAGATTTAAATTCTATGAGAAAAGGTACAAAATTAGGAGAAGAGTTAGAGAATTTCTGCTTGTGAATATAGAATTTTGCATACAGAATAACAAAACTTATATATACTATATATACTAATATATACTATAGATACTCAAGAGCACCATTATCTGGATTATTGTAGAAACAGATGATATCTTTAAGATTAAAGGAGTAGATAGTTTTACATAACACATACCCTACTAATCACCTTGTTGCTAGATTTACTGACATTGACTCTTCCTGTACATTTTGTAAACAGAATATTGAAACAATAATCTCACCTTTTTTTTTTATTGTGAAATCTCCAAAAGTTTTTCGGCAGATTTGGAGTCTTACTTCTTTGACCCCATGAATAATATGGACAATAAAAAAAAAGATACTATACGCATGACATCACTCAAAGCACCTTTAAAAGAGGGAGAAGCTTTACACATTGTAATCAGTGTGCATCGTGTCACTTGTAGTCCATATCGTTCTAACCTCCGGTGGATTTATGAGGACTATGGTTAAATTCTCCCCAGACCTCTGCAGGGTAAATCCAGCTCAGCAGATCCCAGATGAGTGACTGTGTTTTAGATTAGATTAGATAATACTTTATTTATCCCACAATGGGGAAATTCACTTATTACAGCAGCAGTTTTTCCACAATAAAAACAAACCAACAAACAACCGAACAAACAAACAGGCAAACAACAGACAATGAGCAAAAAAAAAAACACTGAATGAATGTAAAGTGGCATTATTGTGTGTCTGTCCTCCACTCTGTGACCACCAGGTGGTAATGTCAGCAAATGAACTCGCCATCATACCATCGAGGATTATTCATTAGAGTTAGAATTGTAACTGTGAAATGGTAACGTTATATAAATAAACTGTATATAAAACTAGGTCAGTGTTTCTCAAATGGGGGTACGTGTACCCCAAGAGGTACTTTGGAGGCCTGCAGACTGAAGTTTGTCAGTTTTTTTAAAGTTTTTGTTGCTTTTTGTCACTATTTTCGACCTGTTCCTTCCTTCCTTCCTTCCTTCCTTCCTTCTGTCTTCTTTTTGTAGAAGTTTTTGTCATTTTTTTCAAAAAAACAATTCATCCTTTTTCAAGGTTTTTGTCAATTTTTTCCAAAGTTTGTCTTCCTTCTTTCTACGGTTATTTTTTTTTTACAAGTCTGTCGCTTTTTACGAAGTTTTTGTCGCTGTTTTCTAAGTTTTTGATACTATTTCCCACCTATTCTTGCCTTAATTCCTAAAAAACACAATTCAAATGGGGTACATTATTGAAAAAAAGTTTGAGAACAACTGCTTTATTAGAATAACTGAAATGGTAACGTTATATAAATAAACTGTATATAAAACTAGGTCAGTGTTTCTCAAATGGGGGTACGTGTACCCCAAGGGGTACTTTGGAGGCCTGCAGACTGAAGTTTGTCAGTTTTTTTAAAGTTTTTGTTGCTTTTTGTCACTATTTTCGACCTGTTCTTTCTTTCTTTCCTTCCTTCCTTCCTTCCTTCCTTCCTTCCTTCCTTCCTTCCTTCCTTCCCTCTTTCTACTTCTTCTTTTTGTAGAAGTTTTTGTCATTTTTTTTCAAAAAAACAATTCAGCCTTTTTCAAGGTTTTTGTCAATTTTTTCCAAAGTTTGTCTTCCTTCTTTCTACGGTTATTTTTTTTTTACAAGTCTGTCGCTTTTTACGAAGTTTGTCGCTGTTTTCTAAGTTTTTGATATTTCCCACCTATTCTTGCCTTAATTCCTTCTTTCTACCGACTTTTTACGTTTTTTTAAAAAGTTTTTGGTGGAGGTGTGGTCTTGACCAACTGCCACTTTGCTCGTTTGAAAGCCATGATGTCTCTCTCTCTCTCATGGGGGGGCCAAATTCTCTGGGCGGGCAAATCAGAGAAAGGGGAGGTAACCTTGCTCCTTATGACCTCATAAGGAGAAGATTCCTGATTGGTCCATCTGAGCTTTCATTTTCTCAAAGGCAGAGCAGGATACCCAGGGCTCGGTTTACACCTATCACCATTTCTAGCCACTGGGGGGCCATAGGCAGGCTGGGGGAACTCATATTAATGTTAAAAAACCTCATAAAGTGACATTTTCACGCCATGGGACCTTTAAGTTTGCAAGAAATATAGACCAGTACAAGACCAGGCTTAAATGAACTGACAACATAAGTTATACGACTTACAGTTCTCAAGGACGCACGCACACCATCTCAACTGATTTATCCTCTTTTCTCTCACTTTGTTCTCTGTGTGGCGCGCGGTGTAAGGTCCGCGCTATTTTCTGACATGCGCTCACAATCGCTCCTGATAGACGACCTTTTGTACAAAACTAAAGTGACGAGCCAATTTCCTATAATGTAAGGAGTAGAAAGTACCGATATTCTTTCCCCTGAGTGAAACGAGGCTATAACAGCAACCTCAAGCAGCACGAGCGCTTGTGTCACTAGAAGTGCAGCGCCGCGCTGTTGAGGTGCCTCCCCTCCTCCGTCTTACCCTGATAATCCTTGTTGTCAGACACTTAGAATAATAATCGGACCCTGTCAGCGGCAAAAACTGAACTTTTAGTGGACAAAATAGACGATGCACAAATGCCTCAAGCGGTTACATCGCAGCCTGTATCGCAGCTGCCGGTTGCAGCGATGTTGCTCAATACTTCACCAGTTTGTAACTACTGTTGCTCCCATTAGTCACTTAGACACAGACTATAGTGTTACAAGCAGGTGTTCAAAGTAATTGTCTTCTCCAGAACTCTGCGGTAAGTGAACTTTGCCTCGTGCATCATCTTACCCATCTTCACTGTCCCATTAATCACCATGTTATTATGTCTGTGACGCATGCTGAATCGGTGTGTCAGCATCTGCTAGTGTGAGCATATTGTGAAATGCTTTGTGTGTGTCTGTGGGAAAGTCTGCAGGACTTTACATGTCAGAGTGTTTTTATGTTGACTGTTGTGATATCTTTTAAAATATCACAATTCCTCCGAAGCCAGAGAACACAGATAGGATGAGTAATATTTTGAATGTGCAGAACGTTTTGAACATGAGCAGAAATCTTGCTGAAATATATCACCGTGCATGGGTTTATTAATTAATACAGATTAATTCACGTATCATTCACATGAATAAGAGCCACATGCACATTTAAAGAGGAGGGAGGAGTAGATGATGTTAGCAGAGATACCATTAAATGAGAGTTAATCTTCCGGAGGATAAATATTTGAAAAGAAATATAATGCCTGAGAGTCTAACTGCATTATATCCAAATTGTGTTTTTATATTTTGAATTGTCACCTATGTTTTCTTTTACATAAATAAAGATATTTCCAGCATAAATTGATGCAAAAAAAAAAAGAAAAAAAGAAATAGGTGCATAAAAATTCACCAGAATGCAGGAAATGTCACGCACGGAAGGAGCAGGAGTCAGATTGGAGTAAGTGCAGTGAGCTTTATTCACAAAGATCCAACAGAGAGTAGTGTGAACAGGCAGGAGACGAGGTAATGCTCAGAGCAGCAGCACACAACAGGATGCTAAACAACAGGTAAGGAAGTACTTGGAATAAACTAGGAATGCAAGAGCAAGTCAGAGTGTCGTGAACAAACGTAAGACTCGACCAAGAGCGAGTGTGCCTGTGCTGCTTAAGAAGGTGGTCACTGATGAGATGCAGGAGGTGAACTGATGATGAGGCGTAATGCAGGGCAGGTGCGTGTAATCAGTAGTGACCGGCTGAGAGGAGGGAGTGCTGGGGAATGTGAATGGGAAACACAAACTGAAAGTCCGTGAAAACCTGACAGGAAATGTAGTGTTTAATTGTCAAAATGTTCCCGTGTTCTAAAAAAAAAAAAAAAGGTAAAATGTCTGTTATTATTTAAGGAGTTTGGTGGCTTTAAAGAGAGCAGAGGTAACTGCCTAAAGTTCCCCGTCGTAGAGGGCTTTTCAGACAGGAAGCGACTGACTCGTCCTAGAAGAAGAATTAGAGGAATGCTTTTATTTATCCCGCGAGGGGAAATTCACAATTTTCACTCTGTTAGTTAGGGGGCGGGAATCCCCAGAGGCCTCACGATACGATATCATCACGATACCTATGTCACGATACGATATTATTGCGATTTTAAAGATATTGCAAAATTCTGCGATATATTGCAATGTATTTTTATTCCAACTTCAAAATATTGCGATGCTATGCTGTATTGATTTTTTTCCCCCACCCCTAGTGTACTGTATATATCATACTTCTATCTCCTGTTAAGTGAGGTCACATTGTATAGTCACTTATTCCTAATATACTTCTATCATACTTCTATCTCCTATTAAGTGAGATCACATTGTATAGTCACTTATTCCTAATATACTTCTATCATACTTCTATCTCCTATTAAGTGAGATCACATTGTATGGTCACTTATTCCTAATATACTTCTATCAGACTTCTATCTCCTATTAAGTGAGATCACATTGTATGGTCGCCTCAAATGCAGGACACTGACTGCATGAGATGAAGTTTGTCTGGATGAGTGTGTAAATGGCAGCCTGTGTCCTTTTGTAGTGTCTACATACTATTTCTCATCACACTGTGATAACTGTGATTAAATTCAGTATATATACACGTCTGCCATATGTTGCCACCCCTCAAAAATTCCTGCCCCCCCCCTCTCGCCACCCCATAAATATTTTTCTAGATCTGCCCCTGCATACGGGGACTTGAACCAGCGACCAGTCCGGTTCCTAACCCAACTCCCCACGCACCCCGTTATTATTATTATTCCTTATCAATGAGTTGAAGTGTGTTCATCTTCTCCCTACGCCAGCCAAACGCGCAGTGCAGAAAAATAAATTTAAAAAATCAACGGACGACAGATTGATTCCTGCTGTTTGTGAGTTTCCCTCCAAAGGAACAACTGTATGTAATAAAAATGTATTTAAAATCCCCTTAGCGGGATCAGGCCGGACATCTTTAGAAAAAGAACTCAGGCTCTGTGTGAAGCGATGGGCCGATGAAGGTAGTAATAAAGGCCTGGGGTAGGCTGGGACTGCACTGCTTGCGTGACATGTAAGTGGATAAATATGCTGGCAGCAATCCAAGGATGGGTTAGTTCTCAGGACATAAACAGTCTACGTTTAAGGCTTTCTTTCTGCACGTCAGAGCAGAGAAGAAAAACTACATTTGAAATCATCTCAACCATCCCTTTAACGTGTCCCAATATTTTGGTTTACGAGCCAATCCCTTCAGAAATAACTTAACCAAGACTGAGACGGTGAACACGGTAAGCGTCGTAGCTGCTGCACCTCAGCGCTGTCATTGTGAGCCGGGTTAGGCTAGAACGACTTTGTACACATTCAGTCCCCTACAACATGGTTCCCAACCTTTTTTCCTTGGCTTAATGCACGGGCTTACCTGGGCTGAAGCCCAGGGGCCTCCCGAGTTCAGGGGCCTCCCTTCAGGGTCATGATGAGCTGAAAAAGGTCATGTTGTTTTGTAATTTGTCAATCACTCTAATTGCACGTTACATGGCTGCTGATTGAATTAGGAGTGACCCACGTGGCCCCATAGCCTATATGGCCCGTGGGCTTCCCTGTCTCCAGTTAGTTTTGGGGTGTGTCCCTCTACGATTGAGTGACATTAAGTGGAAAATGTCGGGGAGGACGTTTGAGAGTGGTGCCCAGAAAAGAAAAAGGAAGGAGTTGTGCGAAAAAGAAATACTAAAGAGCATCCCAAAGCTCACCGGATTTTTTTAAACCAGCTGCTACTGTAGATGGACCCAGCACCGGAGGAAGATCGCTATCGTTTGAAATCATAATAAAACCAAAACCAATATGTGTGAAAACACATTTTGGTTTTATTATCACCATAAGTTGCTGTGTGTGGTTGTTAAATAAAGTGTCTTGTGTTTATGCTCAAGTGGGCTCAGTGCTAGTTAATAACAATATGATGGTGTTTTCCTAACATTAGGTTAAGGCGGCCCTGCCCCTACTTTTGTCCCTTTTTTAGACATTTTTGCCGCATTTGTTAGACAATTTTGTCAACTTTTTTGGCGCTTTTTCAATGCTTTAGGCACTTTTTTTTACACTTTTGACCCTTTTTTCAATGTCTTTGCTAATTTTTAGGACGTTTTTGGTGTTTTTTTTGATTCTTTTGTCACTTTATCTGACATTTTTTGCGTATTTTTTAGAAATTTCTGGCGCAATTTTTAGACAATTTTTTTATGTTTTTTGCCGCTTTTTCAATGCTTTAGGCACTTTTTTTTTTACACTTTTGACCCTTTTTTCAATGTCTTTGCTAATTTTTTGGACGTTTTTGGTGGTTTTTTTTCGTTCTTTTGTCACTTTTTGCGTATTTTTTAGACATTTTGGGCGCTTTTTCAATGCTTTAGGTGCTTTTTTTTACACTTTTGACCCTTTTTTCAATGTCTTTGCTAATTTTTCTGACAATGTCGCCTTTTTTGCACTGTCTTTCAACGTTTTTGTAGCTTTTTCTGATGGCTAAGGAACTTTATTGGGGGCCTGATGAGGCCCAAACTGTAAGTGAGAAAGCTATATGAGACATGCAATAATACAGTCAACATATTTGACTTTTTCTCTTAAATAAAAGCATGTTAATGACCTAAACATGCCTGGCCCTTAGTGAAGTTGAGTTTGACCCCCCTGTTATAGGGTTAGGGTTAATGAGAAAGGCGTTTGTGTTGCTGAAGCTTTTTAAAGCTTGTTTATCTGCACATGCAACATCACAAATAAAATAAGAACAAGGGCTTTCCAGTTGATACAGTAAATGCAGCTGCACGTCTCCTTCAAAAACACATTCCTCCGCGGTGAGTCACCCCCTTACCCCTATAAACCTTTTTCGACTCATGTTACTCATGCAAACCAGTGTTACACAACCCCTCTCTTCTCTTTTTCTCTTTCCTTTCTCTTTCTTTTCCTCCATCTTCTCTTTGTCAAAACATATAGCCTACTTTTCACTTCGGGCATTAGCCGTTGAATAAATGTAATGAGGTAAAAAAAAAAGTACAGAGCTGGAAGAAGTGCTTAAATTCAGTGGTGTAGTCTAATGTATTGTGGGTATACTGTACTGTATATTTATGGGACTTTTTTTGGTGGGGGGGGGAGGGTGGGCATGGGCGTCAGTTTGGTTTCAAATGTGCTGGGGACAGAGACGCATTTGGAAGTACATTTCCAGAAGTGCTGGGTACACGACACATACATTTTTTTTTTTATAAGTCCTAATGTGAAAAAGCTTAACGTGGTTTAATGTATAAACAACGATCAGTTATCACCACATTTCTGGTTAGATATTTTTGACAGTTTTCAGTGGTTATGAAGAGCAATATGAGAGAGGAATTTGGTGATCATTGATCGTTGTTGAGGTACATTAAACCACGTTTAGCTTTTTCACGTTAAGCAGAATGTCCCGACAGGCAGCGTTGTGAACAGAGAAGCGTGCAGCTAGCGCTGCAGCAGAGCGGCTGTATGTGTGTGTGTGTGTGTGTGTGTGTGTGTGTGTGTGTGTGTGTGTGTGTGTGTGTGTGTGTGTGTGTGTGTGTGTGTGTGTGTGTGTGTGTGTGTGTATCTGTGCCTGCCCTGTGGGGATAGAGATTGTTGTGGATTTTTTTGGCATCTGTCGCTCAAGAATTATATGCGTTATGGACTTTTTTTTCTTCTTCTTTTTAACTAAATTGAGCTCGAGGTTTTCCAAAAAAAAAGTGGTGGGTAGGCCTACAAGTTGACTCATGACAAAATCTGATAGGTTGGCTACGCGCACCCACGGAAATCAACGCCCATGGGGGTGGGGTCTGGGTGTCCTCCCCCAAGGACATTTTGAGCGTCAAAGACTTCATTTCCTGCATTTTTATACACTTTTATGCACCCATTCACAGCTGAAATCCCTTTATGTAGCCTATATGCAAAGGAAAGAAAACACATGACAATTCAAAATAAGTCAAAATATGATGGAAAGTATGTTGTTGTATGTCACTGGGGATTTTTAATTGTATATGGAAATCCTGGAGCTTTCTTAGTGGGTATCATGTAGACTACACCACTGGTTATAGTATTAGGGGACCACTAAGGTCTATATAAAAGAGACTTCAGATACAGTATTAGGGGACCACTAAGGTCTATATAAAAGAGACTTCAGATACAGTATTAGGGGACCACTAAGGTCTATATAAAAGAGACTTCAGATACAGTATTAGGGGACCACTAAGGCCTATATAAAGAGACTTCAGATACAGCATTAGGGGACCACTAAGGCCTATATAAAAGAGACTTCAGATACAGTATTAGGGGACCACTAAGGCCTATATATAAGAGACTTCAGATACAGTATTAGGGGACCACTAAGGTCTATATAAAAGAGACTTCAGATACAGTATTAGAGGACCACTAAGGTCTATATAAAAGAGACTTCAGATACAGTATTAGGGGACCACTAAGGCCTATATAAAAGAGACTTCAGATACAGTATTAGGGGACCACTAAGGTCTATATAAAAGAGACTTCAGATACAGTATTAGAGGACCACTAAGGTCTATATAAAAGAGACTTCAGATACAGTATTAGGGGACCACTAAGGTCTATATAAAAGAGACTTCAGATACAGTATTAGGGGACCACTAAGGCCTATATAAAAGAGACTTCAGATACAGTATTAGGGGACCACTAAGGCCTATATATAAGAGACTTCAGATACAGTATTAGGGGACCACTAAGGCCTATATAAAAGAGACTTCAGATACAGTATTAGGGGACCACTAAGGCCTATATAAAAGAGACTTCAGATACAGTATTAGGGGACCACTAAGGTCTATATAAAAGAGACTTCAGATACAGTATTAGGGGACCACTAAGGCCTATATAAAAGAGACTTCAGATACAGTATTAGGGGACCACTAAGGTCTATATAAAAGAGACTTCAGATACAGTATTAGGGGACCACTAAGGTCTATATAAAAGAGACTTCAGATACAGTATTAGAGGACCACTAAGGTCTATATAAAAGAGACTTCAGATACAGTATTAGGGGACCACTAAGGTCTATATAAAAGAGACTTCAGATACAGTATTAGGGGACCACTAAGGTCTATATAAAAGAGACTTCAGATACAGTATTAGGGGACCACTAAGGTCTATATAAAAGAGACTTCAGATACAGTATTAGGGGACCACTAAGGTCTATATAAAAGAGACTTCAGATACAGTATTAGGGGACCACTAAGGCCTATACACACTTAAAAATGCTGGGTTATTTTGGTTACTCATATGCTGGGTTAAGCCTGGAATGTATAAGTTTACCCATAATTGGGTTACAAAATGGTTAAACATATTATAACCCATTGCATTGGGTTGATGACGTTGAACGAAATTCAGGCTTCAGTTTTTCAACACTGCCGCCATATTTTGGATGACATTGTTTTAACACACACACACACACACACACACACACACACACACACACACACACACACACACACACACACACACACACACACACACACACACTCATGAGTCATGACATGGTATGGGAAGAGTAAAAAACGGGACATAAAAGACGTATAAAAACGTTTGTTTCGTATCATTACATCAGATCATGTGTATAGGTTTAGCTTAGTTTAAAAACAGTCTAACGATTTTAGAATAATAACCTGTTGATTTAGCTTCGTTTTATTCAAGTAACGTCATTAAATATAAATCCAACACGATTTGCGTTGCAAATATATACCAGCAAAGAACTACGACGGGCGGAGACAGAAACACATTGAAGAGATCGCTCTATCTGGAACCCCGCCCGCTGGATCTTCACACAGAGAAAAACAAGCGCACCTCTTCAACTGTCGTAACCCCCAGACACCCCAAATCGTTGTCTCTCGCTCTCGTGAGTTGGCATCGGACCAGCAGCTAATTTTCTCAAAAACACATTTGGTTCGTCGGGCAGGGAGGCGAGGTAAGCATTCTCATTTTACCGGTAGTTTGTTGCTGAAAATGTGCTTTTTTAAACAGTGCTTCTAGAATAAACTCTCTAATGTTACATTAGCTAACATAACTTAGCTAGCTAGCTGCTAGCTGAAAAAAATGTTGCCGCCCATTTTTAGACTTCTAAATTAAAATATCCCAAACTAATTTACCATTGGCAATGTCCGTACGTTACTAGCGGTGCGATTGGATTAAACGTTAGTAACGTTTTATTCATAAACCGCTCCTTAAACCGAGCTAAATCAACGTTAGCTACGTTTTAGTGTTCCAACATTTGTCATGGCATAGCTAGCTAGCTAGCAAGCCAATGTAGCATACGATGACTCAGATAAGCTAGCCAGCTGCTAGCTATCTTATGAAGTGTGACATTAAGCTTAATTAACGTTATTTCAAAGGAGTCGTTAATGGAGACATTTCAAGGCTGTGTCGTTGTTATCTTCTATGTCTGTTTGCACATTCAAATTTAGCTACGTTGTCTATCGGTTTTATTTTTTATTAAGATATATCTGAGTCATTGTATGCTAGCTAAATTGGCTTGCTAGCTAGCTCGGTTTAAGGAGCGGTTTATGAATAAAACGTTACTAACGTTAGCTAATCCACCGACCGTTAGTAACGTACAGACATTGCCAATGGTAAATTAGTTAAAGTTTGGGATATTTTAATTTAGAAGTCTAAAAAATGGTGCGCAACATTTTATTTTTTTGGCAACTGCTAACCGCCCTACGTTATGAATGACCATGACTGTTAAAAGACGAACACTGCCATCTTGCTTGCTGAATTGTGAACATGCAGAAAAAAAAGAAATAGAGGGAAATTTGTATTCCGCTATCATGTAGCCTATTTTGAATGCTTGCTGCATGCTGTGTTTTGTGTTATGTATAAAGTACTTTATGTAGTTCCTTTTAAATACAAAATGCAAATTGTAATGCTGACGAAGACAGGCGAACACATCGCCGGTTCCCGCCAATAGGTTCATTTTAGTTAGTGAACTACCTGGCAAAGAAGTCTTGCATCAATCTAATCTGTTGGGACCAACGTGCTAAATTTCACCTGCATGAGCTATTGTCACAGAGTACTTTGCCTCCATGCAGCTGAATTCCACTAATGCAATATAGAAATTGGCTGATTCTAAGTGTGTGTGTGTGTGTGTGTGTGTGTGTGTGTGTGTGTGTGTGTGTGTGTGTGTGTGTTGCCTGCCAAAATAACTATTCTTGATTATTCATTATAAGTTATTAGCTGTCAAATGTTGTTGTTGGCGTGATGAGAATGACCACTTGCTTGCTTGACATTTCTGAATGCTTATTGAACAGAAAGCTGACTGAGAACTGGAGCCTTACAACAGAGAAAATCCTCTATCGCCCCAAAAGAGAAGACGGGTGACCTTCTGAACAATCTTGAAGATCTCTCAGCAGGTATTTTTAAGTTTAACATTCAAATTAAAGTTCACTACGGGTCATGGAATTTCTGGAATGTCTTGACATTTAAGAGGGTCTATACCAGGCATGGAAAATCAGGGAATTTGAGCATTTTTGTAGTAAAGTCAGAGCAAGGTCAGGGAATATTTTTTGCATTTTGAAATGTAGTCGCCAGAATGTGATACAAAGTCGTAGAATTTTACATTTGACTTTTATGCTTGCAATATTGCAGACAGACGAGGAGACATCGCTTTGCTTCTGCTACCTGTGGTGATCCCCCCCCCCCGGCACCTACAAAATCTGGAGAAAGATGGTCCGCCCCAGCTACGCCGAATCTACAAAAGCTTTCATAGATGAGCAGCCTGTGAGTTAATACAAATGTAATAAACAAGCGCCAACAAGTATTGTAACAGATTGTCTCCAGGTTTGCAGACCTCGATACATTTTCCCTTTATTTCCCGTTTTTAAAATTCGTTGTTTGATGTGACCGAACTACTTTCTAAATATCTGTCCGAACCCGGCCTGGCCCATTGGGTCCGTTGTCCAGGCTCGGTTTAGGTATCCATCCTCTACTACCTACCTCTCTGACCTATCACACAAATATGTGTCAGACCAAACCACTGCACAACGATGATCTGTTTCAGTTTATTGTTATCATTGTTAAAACGAAATGTTGTTAGAGCAAACACAGAAAGACATAGTTTTCCAGTTGTTCACCCATTACTTAATACATAATTTAAATCCCCATAGATTATATATAATTTTGGCCTTAATTTTATCACTTAAACTTATGCCTGTAATGAGGGTTAATATCTGAAGTAAAGCTGTCTTATGAAGTTTTATGAAGTTTTCTCTCTCTCTACAGGTTGGAACAAACATCGCTGAATACCTTACGAAAAGGACAAGCACAGAGGTCCCACATGTGCTTCTTCTTGAGGACAGGCATCAGTTTTCACAAGCCTTTGTTATAGTGCATGGACATGCCTTGGAGCACCCATCTCTTCTTGGGGCAGTAGATGCCTGCTTTAAGGCTTTTTATGTTTTTGATGTACAGTATCCTAGATCTTGTGCACAAGTGTGGGAGTTTTTGCAGACGATATATGGTATCCCTGGACATGTTAGATCATCAGTACAGATGATGCGAGCACAGTTTGCGGCACAGTGAACTGCAAACTGCTCGGGAGGCCGATTACACACTGCCGGCGTGGCGTGGCGTCTGTTGCGTGTCAGCTGCGTGGATTTTTCTATGTCTTTACACACCAGAAACGTGTCTGACGCGGCGCTGCTACTGCTGCTAGCCTTGTCTGGACACATGAATGTTCCCATTGATAAAATGAAATATCATGTTAAACATAAATATATACTGATTTGATTACAGCAAAGACAACGTCGGCAGTATTGACGGCAAAATAGGCTCCAGAATATTTCGTTCATGATTGACAGGTGCAGCATTAGAAAATCGATTTTTCTTTTAAATTACATTCATATATCTGCATTTATATAAAAACCTCGAGGCTTTCAAACAACATGTCATTTATTAATATGCATTCGTGTCTAAATGACATATTAACATATTTTCCTATTCTATTTTGCCTGGAAACGCTTCCAACACGCTCGCGTCTTGCGTGAAAAATAGGCGTCTGTTCTATTTCTAGAAGGCACGCGTGTCACGCAGGCAGTGTGGAAGCTCTAACCTGTTAACATGGGAGCCGAAATAAAACGGACACGCCACGTGACTGACGCTCACGCGATGCGTGCAGGGTGTAATCGGCCTAACGTTATGCACACACAATAGAGTCCGGATCTTTAGGAAGGCATACGGAAATGTCAACAGATGAGGTCATCAGCTCACATGGGGCAACAAGCGCACGTTAATAAGATGTTAAAATGTTCAGTGTGTTAACCTTTCCTGCTTGCTTCGCTTCCGATCGTGGTCAGAAAACCAGTGCAGACTCGTTACTTCCAGGGCCCACGTTCGGGTATCCATTATTTGAGACAGACACACACACACAAACAAACCAAACTTGTGAAAACACTTGTTTGTTTCCAAAAAAATGTTTGAAATGTTTAAAAATAAAAAAATCGCATACACACGTTTTCTTAAATAAGAATCATCCCATCGTTTACAGATGATGCGAGCACAGTTTGCGGCTGCACATCCCTGTTAGATCATCGTTAGCCTACAGATGATGTGGTAGCAGTATGCACACACACCAAAGTATTGTTTTTTTCTCATGTACCCACACAAACTTGTTTTTACTAGGTGTTGGGTGAATGTCTTTTTTTATACAAATGTTTTTAATAAATTAATTGTGTTGAAATCATATGACTGTCTGTTTTCATGAATTGAAAGCGTTGTTCGAAAATGAAAATGTGAAATATAGCTTTTAAATAATATTGGTAATGGTTATTGGTTATGAAAAGTTATTGGTTATAAAAAGCATTTCACTGCCTGTATACTTTTTATATTTGAAAAGGTAAAGAATGTACAAACACAATGACCTTTTCACTGAGTGAGTCATGCAGTAATCCAGTATTTGTTTTTCCAACCCCCTTTTTAGTAGATTTAACCCAGCTGTTGGTCAAAACTCATAACCCAGCTTTGTAGTTAATTTTAACCCAGCTGTTGGTCAAACTCATAACCCACAGGTTGGGTCAACCCATAACCCAACAGTTGGATCAACCCATAACCCAACAGTTGAATCAACCCATAACCCAACAGTTGGGTCAGCCCATAACCCAACAGTTGAATCAACCCATAACCCAACAGTTGGGTCAGCCCATAACCCAACAGTTGGGTCAGCCCATAACCCAACAGTTGGGTCAGCCCATAACCCAACAGTTGAATCAACCCATAACCCAACAGTTGGGTCAGCCCATAACCCAACAGTTGAATCAACCCATAACCCAACAGTTGGGTCAGCCCATAACCCAACAGTTGGGTCAGCCCATAACCCAACAGTTGGATCAACCCATAACCCAACAGTTGAATCAACCCATAACCCAACAGTTGGGTCAGCCCATAACCCAACAGTTGGGTCAGCCCATAACCCAACAGTTGGATCAACCCATAACCCAACAGTTGAATCAACCCATAACCCAACAGTTGGGTCAGCCCATAACCCAACAGTTGGGTCAGCCCATAACCCAACAGTTGGATCAGCCCATAACCCAACAGTTGGATCAGCCCATAACCCAACAGTTGGGTCAGCCCAACATTAACCCAGCGTTGGGTTGATGTAACCCAGCGTTGGGTTGATGTAACCCAACGCTGGGTCAGCCCATAACCCAACGTTGGGTTGATGTAACCCAACGTTGGGCGGGTCCGTTTCTGACTCAGCGTTGGGTTATCAAATGGGTTATTTTTAACCCAGCATTTTTAAGTGTGTATAAAAGAGACTTCAGATACAGTATTAGGGGACCACTAAGGTCTATATAAAAGAGACTTCAGATACAGTATTAGGGGACCACTAAGGTCTATATAAAAGAGACTTCAGATACAGTATTAGGGGACCACTAAGACCTATATAAAAGAGACTTCAGATACAGTATTAGAGGACCACTAAGGTCTATATAAAAGAGACTTCAGATACAGTATTAGGGGACCACTAAGGTCTATATAAAAGAGACTTCAGATACAGTATTAGGGGACCACTAAGGTCTATATAAAAGAGACTTCAGATACAGTATTAGGGGACCACTAAGGTATATAAAAGAGACTCTTAGTATATTTTAATGCTGATACTGTTGTTCTCGAGTAAGGTTTTGAATGCAGGACTTTTAATAGTAGCCTAGCAGACACTATTTTAGTACTTCTTCCACCGCGTTTTTTTCACGTCTAATTGCTGGTGAAATTTTTATCAACAATTGACGTAACATTACGTATTTAAGTTTTTTTTTGTTTTTCAGTGGATCCACATTTCGAGTTAACACACCGCCCATTCCTCAAACTCCCCAAACAGCCTCTCAGGGCAGCGATCTTAATTACATTCTGCTTTCCATTAAAACACACACACACACACACACACACACACACACACACACACACACACACACACACACACACACACACACACACACACACACACACACACACACACACACACACACACACACACACACACACACACACACACACACACACACACACATTTCCAGAGGCATTTTCCATGTTCTCTTCCCAGAATAAAGCCCCTCTTTTTGTCTAGCCACCATGGATGTATTAAGACGGGAAGTCTCCATATTTGTAGCGAGAGATTTTCCGTTTCCTAGGAAGGCGAAGGTATGCCCCGCCCTACTCTACCTCTGATTCGCTTACCCTTGTATTTTAGCACCCACCCTAACCAATCCCAGTCCTCCTTGTTAACAGCGGGCGGAGCCTTCTCGTCCAATCATTCCATGAGTCATTCATATTTACTGGAAGCGCCCCTCCCCTCCGTTCTTCTCCCCGCCTCCGGTCTCTCCTGTTACTTAAAACCATCTCCCTCCCGGTCTCTCCTCACTTCTCCGCTGCAGTCGGATCTTCATCACCGTTAAGAACAATACTAGTGTTGTTTTCCCATCTTTAAACATGCCTCAGGTCAACAGCTGCCTCAAATGGCTCCTAACCATCTTCAACATCCTCTTCGCGGTGAGTTTGCACTTCTTAATAACCGTTATTATAAATGGCCGCCATTGATTCTCCGATCGAACTTTGGGAATAAAAAGTGCGCAGTGGACGTCCCGAGTCTCTCAGACAACTTTTTAATTCGTTAAAAATATGTTTAATACATAATATAATTTTTTTTAATGTATTTTAATAATTAAAATCGGTCATAAGTGAGCAGGTGTGCTAAGCTAAACGTTTTTTAATAAGAAAAACAACCTTATTTGGATGCTAACTTTCGTTGCAGACTTCCAAAAGAAGCTAGCCAACCTTTGGTTAGTAACTTAACAGTTAACTTGAAGTGTTAAAAAACTGATTTAAAGTTTTTAAAAAATGTTTCTTTTGTATTGAAAAATGTTTGTTCTAATGTTGTGTGTTTGGGGATTTAAAAATAAAATCCAAATGTTTTAATAGAATTAAATAAATTCAACATTACTGGGGCATTATGTATTAACTTATTGCATTTTTAGTGTCAAATAGTTTTTAAGCTTTTAACCATTGTTAACTTAGTTTGTTTTATGTAGGAAATCATGTTTTTTTTGTTGTGTTTTTTTTAGGTTTCTCTTTGTTTAGTATCAGCTGCAAACTATTAAATGTAATGAGGTTGCATGTTGTGCAGAAAGCTTTAGTTTTTCACAATAAAAGCCCCTGGTGGTCATTTACATTAACTGTGGTTGGCTTGTCCTTATGAAACCAGATCAAACAGAGTCTTTGAACCTCTGTTGGCACAGTATTTTAGTTCCCTGCTCAAACTGCTTCTCATGTGAACGTTGGCCTACATTAGAGCAAGGGGGGGGGGGATGTTTTGTTTCAACATTGGGGCTGGCAAATTATAACCAGGTGGTCTTCCAAACTTTTTTTTTGTAACTTGATCCGTATTTCTGCAGTGGATCCAACTCATTGTGTACTTTTACTTGTGTATTTTTTTTTTTTTTTTTTGAGTCGTTTCATATGATCAAACTCTGTTTTTATGTTTTCAGATTGTCGGCATCGTCATCATCACGCTCGGTCTGACTTCTCAGTTCAACTACGTGAACGGAGTCATGAATGTAAGAACAAACTCTGTTTGAACAAAAAATAGCTCAGTGTCTTAAACGCACAAAAATATGAACCTGTCCATCACTACTTCTGTCTGCAGCTGGACTTGAAGCAATCACACTTCTACATCGTGGGCTCCATCGTCATGGTGATTGCCATCCTGGGAGCCGTTGGCGCCTACAATGAGAGCAAGGCGTGCTTGGTCCTGGTGAGTACAAAGACCAGCTGGACAGGGCAGGGTGGTAAAACCTCCGAATAGAAGAGGAAGTGGAGTCATCGTTCATTTGATGCAATCTTCCTTTCTAAAGAAAGTTCACATGGCTGTGACGTGTGTGGGGAAAAAAAAAAAAAAAAAAAAAAAAAAAAAAATTTTTAAAAAAAAAAAACCAACGGCGGGTTTTTTTTTTTTTTTTTTTTTTTTTTTTTTTATTTACCCACAACAAACACAAAAATTTTTAACAAATATACTTTAAAACAGACTCCATGTAAATAATCACGGACTTTTAAGCGTGTATAGAGCCAGCATATCTCCACCAGACTCCATGTAAATAATCAGGACTTTTAGCTGGTATATAGAGCCAGCATATTCTCCACCAGACTCCATGTAAATAATCAGGACTTTTAAGCGTGTATAGAGCCAGCATATCTCCACCAGACTCCATGTAAATAATCAGGACTTTTAGCGTGTATAGAGCCAGCATATTTCCACCAGACTCCATGTAAATAATCAGGACTTTTAGCGTGTATAGAGCCAGCGATTCTCCAACCAGACTCCATGTAAATAATCAGGACTTTTAGCGTGTATAGAGCCAGCATATCTCCACCAGACTCCATGTAAATAATCAGGACTTTTAGTGTAGCGTAGTACCAGCATATTTCCACCAGACTCCATGTAAATAATCAGGACTTTTTAGGCGGTATAGAGCCAGCATATCTCCACCAGACTCCATGTAAATAATCAGGACTTTTAGCGTGTATAGAGCCAGCATATCTCCACCAGACTCCATGTAAATAATCAGGACTTTTAGCGTGTATAGAGCCAGCATATCTCCACCAGACTCCATGTAAATAATCAGGACTTTTAGCGTGTATAGAGCCAGCATATCTCCACATGTAAATGGGTGAATTAAGGGTTTATTTCAACCAAACCAGAGTGGTGATTGTTGGAACAGTGGAAAGATGAACCAAGACGGCTTTTGATAGTTTTATTTAGTTTCTGTCCACTCTGAATGAAGTGTCTTTAAGAGGTCTATCTCTGTAGTGATCCTATCCATAATGTTGTCAGACACTTAGATTATAATATTTTATTGGGTGGTAACTAAAGCTGCACAATTGTCCATTAATTTTTCATTGCAGCATTTCATCTGGCCTGGCCTAATACTGGACCTGTGCTAACTTATTCCTAAAAGATTTAACAGCATCATTGTGCAACTGTGGTTATGTTTTTTTTCTCGTCTTTCTCTGCAGTTCCTGGTGTGTATGATTCTTGGAAGTATTGCGATGCTCCTCCCTGGAACCTTAATGGCTGTCTTCCGTTCCGAGGTAACGACCCTGACGCTTACACAGACAGACCGTTACCTTAGCAACACGACCAAGGCCAAAGGGAATGGGTTTCCTCTGCAGCACAAATGCATAAATGGACATCAGAGTAATGCATTTCAGTGGTACTTCTACGCTGAACAGGGCAACACTCAGCTAATGTTAAATACATTTGGACCCCAGTAGTTATTCTGTGTTTCTGCTATGTCTCTGGAGTCATTCAACCAGCTCAAAGTGTGTGTGTGTGTGGGGGGGGGAGGAGTGGACGTGTCATTCTGAACTCAAAACAAAATGAGAGTTTACTTCAAAAATGTTGTTTTTGTGCTGCTAACTCTGTGTGTTCATGTCTGTAGGCGGCAAGCATGCAGGATAATCCTTATGATGGTCATCTGCCTATGGACCAAGCTTCACCCATTAAGAGACAGGATGTCGAAGAAATGCAGATGGAGGTAAGACACACACACACACACACACACAACACACACACACACACACACACACACACACACACACACACACACACACACACACACACACACACAATCTCCCAGTTAGAGAGTACATGACACAAACATATTCTTTGTAAATCTTTACAATCATTCAGGGTCAAGAATAAACTTTAAACTGCGGTAAATAACTGACTGTTTATTTCTAATTCTCTCGTGTGTGTGTGTGTGTGTGTGTGTGTGTGTGTGTGTGTGTGTGTGTGTGTGTGTGTGTGTGTGTGTGTGTGTGTGTGTGTGTGTGTGTGTGTGTGTGTGTGTGTGTGTGTGTGTTTTAGATGCAGTGCTGCGGTCTGTTCAGTTATGAGGACTGGAAGGGA
This sequence comes from Perca fluviatilis, assembly GCF_010015445.1. Lineage (NCBI taxonomy): Eukaryota > Metazoa > Chordata > Actinopteri > Perciformes > Percidae > Perca > Perca fluviatilis. The sequence continues at coordinate 3,114,414 of NC_053134.1, forward strand.
AACATCCCCGACTCTTGTCTGTGCAGCAAGTTGGATGAGATGGAGGGAAAGTGTCAGACAGTCGACTACGGAGTGAGTTTAAAACAAACGCTCTATCACCTTCAACCGTGGGGTTTTTTCAAATGCAGGTTACTAACTTCTTTTTCTTCTGTGGTCTCCTTCAGCAGAAGTCTGTCTACAGCAAGGTCAGTTTACCCAAAATATTGAACTAAAGAGTAAACAAACTAATATCTCATTCATATGATCAGTCAGCTGATTATGATTTATAACGTGTTAAACTTCTCTGTCCAGGCCTGCTTCCCCATCATCTTCTCCGGGATCATGCAGCTCTATGACAGCGTCATGGCGAGCTTCTTAACTCTGGCTGTCCTGGGGGTGAGAATCATTAAACACTTTATTTTATATTAGTTTCACATCAGTGATTCGAAGCATACCCCCCTCCGGCTATATCTACACTGCTACGTTTTGGTTTAAAAAAGCTGTACTGCACAGAATCACAACACAACACAAACATATTCATGATTTAAATTAATGTTTAAGTATAACAGTGCTCTGGACCTCAGCGTAACTTCCCGAAAACACAACAGAATATGAGTGAGGTATAGCGAAGTGGGAACCTATGCAGACAAATGCTAATTATGCCACTACAGTAGGGGTGGGGGAAAAAATCGATACAGCATAGTATCGCAATACTTTTTTTCAGTTTGTCTGCTTGACAATCTCATTTTGCAGCAATAAAATTAAAGTGAGATGAACAAACTGAGAAATTTATCTTTTTAGATAAAACAGATGTTGACAAAGTTTTCTTTTGGGGACATAATTTGAAATTGGGAAAAATTTGAAGTTGGAAAAAAGGTAATAAATTGCAATATATCGCAGAATATTGCAATATGTTTAAAATCGCAATAATATTGTATCGTGACACAAGTATCGTGATGATATCGTATCGTGAGGCCTCTGGGGATTCCCACCCCTACACTACAGTGACATTTCCTTAACGGAAAGCTGGTTCACATACTCAATCAGTGGTTTCCAATGAGAATAAAATTTGTCAGTAGAGCCTCTGAGAGTAAACTTTATCCTCTCAAGTTTTAAGAAAGATAACGTGTCACATAGCCAGGCTTTAAACGACAGTGGTAGGGGTGACTTCCACAGAGTCAGAATTCTCAGACGAGCAATTAGGGAGGTAAAAGCAATAACGTTGACTTGAATTGCTGTCAGTTTGAGACCATCCGGAGGTTTGCCGAAGATCGCTATATGGGGGGGGGGGAGGGACAGATCCTCAACGCCAAAACCTTCGCAAACGCGTCAAAATATAGCTGCCAAAAGTTGAACAGGTTGGGGCACGACCAGAACACATGGGTCAACAATAGGAATGAATGTTAACGTACCTTTCTGTTCCCCTCCAGCTCCTGGGCATGGTCCTGTCCTCCGTCATGATCCACCAGCTGCGTTCCCCCAACAGACCCGTTTTCCTGATGACGGCGCCACCCTTCACCAAATCTCCCCAATACGAGGAGCTTCACAACGTTCTTCCTCCAAAGTACTACTAGAGGACCACCGGCTTCCCTCAGACTCGCTGTTAAAGGTCAGGAAGTCCAGCTGTTTGTCCCAGTGTCCAAAGTGCCTAAACGTCCAATGAGGAGTCCCGGCTGTCGGCTCCATCCAGATCAAACGCAAAGCAGCTTTTTCTTTTTAAGATTTATTTTGGGCATTTTAGTAAATTGAGATCTTTGTTTTTATCTGCAGCAACATTATTATTCATTTCGAATGAATGTGATGGGTGTGTGCTTATTGAACGCTTATGTTTTGTACAAATACAACCAGAGAGGGTTGGGTTTGTGGATGATAGAATGGTTATATAGGGTATTTCACGCTGTTCCTAACAGGGTATGTAACATTGGTTGGGCTGAAAATGTCTCTTTTGCTGTTTTTTTTTTTTTTTTATTGTTTTTTGGCCCTAATGGGACTGGACTGAAACAAGAGCTTTTCTGCCTTATATGGTCTGCTCATGAATATTTAGATGAGCTGTACACTGATTGGTTGAGCTTAGCACACACACACACACACGTTCCCCTCTGTGCCCATGTGATGCGACCTAGATTTAGAAGACTATCTGACCTCAGATCAGTTAGTGGCCTAGTATGTACATTTTGGGGCGTTACAAAGATAGAAGGTAGAGCCAAATGAGGAGGAGTTGAGAAGTTAACTTTTAGCTTTGTTCAGATTGGCCTGTTTTCAACAGCAGTTCCAAATTATGAGATTTGCAGAGGAAAGAGGTGTCAATGGGATTTAGAGGTTCTCTGTATGTCCTATATTTACCCTCCAAACTTCATTTTTCAACTATGACAAGGTAGTCGGTTTTGCATTCTATCGCCCCTTTTTAACGTTTTTCTGTCACTGTTCTTCTGATAATCACAAGCTTATTAGTTCTCAAGAAAATGGTCTCGTTGCTTGAATTCAGACTTTTTTTTTCTAAGGAATTTAGTACCGAAAAATGCTCTTCTGAATAAACGCACAACAGTTTTTCACCAGCAACACAATCTAGCCAAGATGTAGATGTAAGGATGATTTCAGGGTGGTTTCTGGTTAAACAAAAAGGATCTGATCTATAACAGAAAGCTCTATCTCTGCAGGGATCCTTTCCTTAATGTAATTGGGGGTGGGGGACATTAGGTGGGGAGGTCTGGGGCCTTCCTGACCTTGACCCCGGTCCTACAAGACTGGACCAAGACGCTGCCCTGGAATCACATCTGGTTGGTCGGGCTGCAAATGAAATGACGGATAATTTTTTTTTCTACAAATTGTTACTGTATAATTTTTGTGTATTGTTATACTGCATACTTAACAGTATATATATTTTTTTAAAGATTTCTTACTGTCCTTTCTGTTTTTTATTCTTTATATGCTCTCAAATATGTTGTACTATTGGCCAATAAAGACATTCTCAAAAATGTTGTACCAATGTACATGCAGACCTGTGTTAGAAGGTTTTTCATACTTTGTTTACATTGTGAATCCTGCTTACTGTAAGTGGGTCCAATCACACCACTACTCAGGGTTTCCTGACAAGGTTTGATGCTGAACATTATCTCCTTTCTGTATGATGATGTGGTTCAGGGTTCTGGATATATTTTACACTGTACTTAAAAGTCTGATTTTATTTTTAGTTGCTCTGTATGGCTGGCACCTACTGCAGAATTGACAATAAAGTCGCCTTGACTTGACTTTATTGTGTTGTATACTCTGTCCCCTGATATATTGGGCATCACATATTTCCCTGTGAGTTACTGATACTTTAAATCAAAGGGTAACTACTTTTTTTTTTTAAACCTGGACCCTATTTCCCTATGTTTTAACAACAATCTTTGACGTTGGTCCAGTATTAAGCGAGATCGCTGTACTTAGAGGTAGAGGTTAGAGTAGATTTTTTTCCAATGATAGAATTTAACATTTTTCGAATAGATAATCGATCGCTATAAAATAGAACTATATAAATTACTCCTGGTGTGGGAAATTCACACACATCTAAAGTGCAATGTTATGGAAGAACCATTTCCTTCTTTTCACATCCAATATCCAACCATTTTTTTTTTAAAATATATTTAGCAAACTAAACTTCTGCTTCTGTATGAAAACGTAATGGCAATAAAATGATATTCCGGTCACCAGCCGGTCAATCGGTGCATCTCTAGTACATCGCTATTATTTTTGAGCATTTTCGGCCTTTATTTTTGACAGAACAGCTGAAGACAAGAAAGGGGAATGACATGCAGCAAAGGGCCGCAGGTCAGAGTCAAACCCGCGGCTGCTGCGTCGAGGAGTAAACCTCTATATATGGGCGCCTGCCCTACCAGGTGAGCGATCCGGGCGCACCTGACGCACATTGTTGATGAAGGCTACTTGTTCTTTACTTTGAGTGTTTTCCACTCTATACTTTTAATCTACTACATAGTAAATGTTTTCCAGTGATGGAATGGAACTAACTTAGTACATTTACTTATTGAACTACTCATCATTGTACTCCTACTTTACTTGAGTATTTCAATTTTGCTTTATACTTTGACTAGCCTGGGTAAACCCCGACGAACTTCCGGCAAATTTGAGATTTGCTCTGCAAGTCCGTCTGGCCCATAGACAGTATATATAAGAATGGACCAATAGACCCCGTGTCTCTGGACCGAGACCAGTGAAGGATATCAGAAGTCTCTTTCCCGGTGCTGGCTGAGCGTTACTGAGCAGCCTCCAACTGAGCTTGAAGACGTAGATGTGACGTGAGCAACCTGTCTGAAAGTGTGAAGTCTTCTGGTAGCTGTGCCGAGAGAAATCTCAATCATTCCCAATCTTACAGAGACGGAGAGCGTAGGTATATGTAAGGAGATAACATAGGCACAGGCTAATTACTGATCACTAACATGCTAGTTAACATTAGTCATTAAACCTAAACAGATAATGGAAGTCCAAACTGCCTGTGAGCTTCTCCTGTACTATACGGTAATTCCTCTACTGTGTGACAGTAATGGTGCGTTCTTTTTGTCTTGTAATCGCGACTAGTAGCTCGAGCGTGGCGTCACATCCGTGTCGAAAAACGAATAACCGCGCGGGTTGTTGCGTTCTTTTTGTCACACGATACTACGAGTCGGAGAAAAGATGGATTTTTGTAACATTTTTAGTAACATTTAGGATTCTATTCACCCAGTTATTGACATATTACACACATATATTTCACAGTTTGATACATGAAAATTACGTTTTGATTAACGTTAACGTTAGGCTACTGCTCTGCTTTCTGCTCAAGACTCGGCTTAAAGCCATTGTTGTCATATAGCAACCGAGTGTCTCTAGCCAATTTCAGCTGCACAAGCTACAAAATAACTAATCAGGCGGTATTTAACTCCTAATAAGACTGTAGAGACATGCCTATAGGTAGCAGTATACAGCGCTGTTTAACTCCTAATAAGACTGTAGAGACATGCCTATAGGTAGCAGTATACAGCGCTATGTTTAACTCCTAATAAGACTGTAGAGACATGCCTATAGGTAGCAGTATACAGCGCTATGTTTAACTCCTAATAAGACTGTAGAGACATGCCTATAGGTAGCAGTATACAGCGCTATGTGTACGACTTCTTCATTTGGTTACAACAAAGACAAAAGCGCTTAAAATTGTAGATAACCACAATGTTTACTACGTGTGATGCACGACGTAGCCATCTTTGAAAGTGAGCTCGGGGTCCTCTGAGTTCAGACGACTTGACGAGTCGTATATATACGACCTCGGGGGGGCGTTCTTTTTGCAACTTCCGGGTCGTAACTCCGGAAAACAACTCGTAAAACGACTTCGGTGGACAAAAAGAACGCACCATAAGTCTCGTGGTTATGACCCAATCGTTAGCCTATTGTTATAAAAGCGTCTGCTACGGAGCCATAACGTGAGCTACAAGGTAATGGAGCCTTTTATACATTGTCGTGTTTCTTTAGAAATAAACAACGGACAAATAGAGTCTTTAAACTCTTCAGATGTAAAGTTATTCGCTGTCAAAGTGACGTCAGAATGAATGGGAGTCAATGGGATGCTAACGGGAGGTGATGGCTTGTTAGCATCAAAATGGCGCCATAGGAGGTTCGAGTTCTGAAGCGAAGCTTACCCCCTTGGTCTGGCCATGAGCCCATTCAAGCCCATTTCCAATTTTTCCAAATCGAGGCACCAATCACTACCGTTGAGACGGGATTTACACGATGACGATCGCTCTGATTGGTTGAAGGACTATCCAATTGCGGCCCAGAGGCATTTGAGCAGCGTCCGTTGGTGACGCCCCTTTGGAAATGGGCTGTGAATGAAGCTTCCCACTCAGTTGTAACTGAGAGTGGGTCTGGTGTCAACCAGGCTAGACTTTTACGCCACTACATCTCAGAGGGAAATATTGTACTTTTTTTTCTGCACTACATTTATCTATATTAGCTTTAGTTACTTAACAGTTTCAGAATAATAATACAAATTATAATCAGCTAATAAATTATGTGTTATTATAGATTAAACTACCCGGTGGTTTATAAAGTCATTAAAATGAGCTCTATCTTTACCAGCTGCAACATTCAAGTTGTGAATTTACATTAATGCATCAGTCATCATAATACAATAGTATTTATACATAGTATATATATAATAAAATAAATAGGCCTACAATAATATAATATATATTATTTTGCAGAATGAGTACTTTTACTTTTGGTACTCTTTTGTTCTTGAGTAAGGTTTTGAATGCAGGACTTTTAATAGTAGCAGACAGTAGGCTATTTTAAACTGTGGGATAATTACTACTTTTACTTGAGTAGCGTTACAAGAGTACTTCTTCCACCGCGTTTTTTTCACCTCTAACTGCTGGTGACATTTTGATCAAGAATTGACGTAACATTACGTATTTAAGTAGCCTAGAGAGATGTTGTTTTTGTTTTTCAGTGGATCCACATTTCTAGTTAACACACCGCCCATTCCTCAAACCCCCCAAACAGCCTCTCAGGGCAGCGATCTTAATCTCATCTGCTTTCCCATAACACACACACAGCTCCCAGAGGAAAGCATTTAACATTTGTCTTCCCAGAATGAAGCCCCCTACTTTCTAGCCACCGGGAATCGCCATATCGGTATCATGGATGTATTAAGAGAACGGCAGCGGGAGATTTTCCCATGGATTTCCCGTTTCCTGGGAAGGCGAAGGTACTATGTCCCGCCCTACTCTGCCTCTGATTCGCTTACCCTTTTATTTTAGCACTTACCGTAACCAATCCCACTTCATGCCAAAACCTAACCAATCCAAACAAAGAAAGGAACGAGTAGTAGCCAATCAGAGACAGAGTAGGGCGGGTAATGTCTTCGCCCTCCTAGGAAAACAGCGGGCAGCGCCTTGGCGCCTTCTCCATCCTCGTCATTCCCTTATATACTGTCTATGGTCATTTCATGCGTCATATATTTACTGGAAGCCCCCTTATATACTGTCTATGGAAGCCCCCTTATATACTGTCTATGGAAGCCCCCTTATATACTGTCTATGGAAGCCCCCTTATATACTGTCTATGGAAGCCCCCCCGTCCTCCCCCCGGTCTCTCCCTGTCACTTTAAACCAGCACCCTCCCGGTCTCTCCTCACGTCTCCGCTGCAGTCGGACCTTCATCACCTTTAAGAACAATACTAGTGTTGTTTTCCCATCTTTAAACATGCCTCAGGTCAACAGCTGCCTAAAATGGCTCCTAGCCGTCTTCAACGTCATCTTCGCGGTGAGTTTGCACTTCTTAATAACCGTTATTATAAATGGCCGCCATTGATTCTCCGATCGAACTTTGGGAATAAAAAGTGCGCAGTGGACGTCCCGAGTCTCTCAGACAACTTTTTAATTCTTTAAAAATATGTTTAATACATAATATAAACATTTTTATCAGCGATTTTTTTGAATTGAAAAACAACCATATTTGACTGCTAACTTTTGTAGCAGACTTCCAACAGAAGCTAGCTAGCTAGCTAGCTAGCTAAGTAACGTTAACTTGAAGTGTAAACAAACTGATTTAAAAGTTAAAAATATGTATTCTTTTTTATTTATTGAAAAATATGTTTATTGTCTATTTTTGGGATTTAAAACGTCTAAATATTTTTATGTAATTAAATAAATTCAACATTACTTGGCCATTATGTATTTAATTATTGCATTTTTAGTGTCTAAAATAGTTTTTAAGCAATTCTTTTACTTAGTTTGCTGTTTTATGTAGGAAATCAATAAAAAAAATTTAGGTTTGTCTTTGTTTTAGTAGAAAAACCTATTGCAGCTTTTATTAGCAATTTTATCAAAGCAATTGAATATGTTTAGCATGTTGGTTTGTGAAAAAGTAAAGTAGAAAAGGTAGTGAGAAATGCCAACTGCGATTTATCTAAAGATGATGTTATTGAAAGCAAAGTTACCCAATTTAGCATGACATAAAACTAGAAAAAAAATAGCAGATCTAAACAATTCAAAAAGCTGGAACCATCAAATGTTTTGTATTTTTTTCTTGAAAAGTATCTTATAAGATTAAAATAAAATAGTTGCAGATGGCAGGGTTTCCCCCAGTGATGTAGTCTACGTGATACCCACTAAGAAAGCTCCAGGATTTCCATATAGCCACATTTTTAGCTAAAATCCAACAAAATGGCAGACTTCGTTGAAATGTAAAAGAACAGTTGCCAAAAAAACACTAATGACTCACTCAATTCTCATTGGCTACCTGCTAATGTGGCAGGTAGATTGACACGCAGCGTTAGCCGGCAATTGCGGCGCGTAGTCGGGTGTTAACTTCAGGCCCTGGTTATCGTAAATACTTTATTTCTATTTCTGTCTATAGTTATGGCGACAAAACGTGAGAGAGCGTGAGCTCCGTTACAGTCGAGCTGTGTGTTCACTTTAATTATCTGTCGATCGACCAATCGATTAACGGCGCGCTTGATTTATTTCATTCCTCTGATTACAGGCTGTAACATCAGTAGGGCTGTGTGCTCGATTGAAGAAATTCTCAGTCGACTAACAACTCATTCAATTGTACCGACTAATCGATTAGTCGATTTAATCGACAGATCTGTAAATCTGAGTTTCTCCGCAAAGAGTCACGCAAAAGCACCACTTTAATTCTTGTGTTTACCAGAGATGAGCTCGTACGTTTCTTGGAAATAAGTCATTCAGCATGAAAAAAAGCATCAAACATGACTAATGGAGTAAAGAAATCTAAGTTGACTAAGACCAAAACGACCGATTAGTCGACTAATCCACTAAGAGGGAGCAGCCCTAAACGTCAGCTCTTCTTTCTGTTTCTGATCAATAACTGACTTGTTTATTTCTAATTCTCTCCGGTGTGTGTTTTAGATGCGGTGCTGCGGTCTGTTCAGTTATGAGGACTGGGAGGGAAACATCCCCGACTCTTGTCTGTGCAGCACGTTGGAGGAGATGGAGGGAAAGTGTCAGACAGTCGACCACAGAGTGAGTTTAAAACAAACGCTCTATCACCTTCAACCGTGGTTTCTTTAAATGCAGGTTACTAACTGTAGTGGCAATCTGACCACAACAAATGGTAAAAACAAAAAAAGGGAATTTGAAACCATTTCCAACGCTTGCTGGTGCAAATAATGAGGTCCGCCATTGTCTTAAAGGAACACGCCGACTTATTGGGACTTTGTCTTATTCACCGTATCCCCCAGAGTTAGATAAGTCCATACATACACATAAGTCCTACATGCCTAGCTTAGCACAGATCCTGGAGGTAACTGGCTCCATCTAGCCTAGCTTAGCACAGATCCTGGAGGTAACAGGCTCCATCTAGCCTAGCTTAGCACAGATCCTGGAGGTAACAGGCTCCATCTAGCCTAGCTTAGCACAGATCCTGGAGGTAACCGGCTCCATCTAGCCTAGCTTGGCACAGATCCTGGAGGTAACCGGCTCCATCTAGCCTAGCGTAGCACAGATCCTGGAGGTAACAGGCTCCATCTAGCCTAGCGTAGCACAGATCCTGGAGGTAACAGGCTCCATCTAGCCTAGCTAGCACAGATCCTGGAGGTAACACCACTAGCTGCAATGAGGTAACAGCTATCTAGCCTATAGACAGATCCTGGAGGTAACAGGCTCCATCTAGCCTAGCTTAGCACAGATCCTGGAGGTAACAGGCTCCATCTGGCCTAGCTTGGCACAGATCCTGGAGGTAACAGCTCCATCTAGCCTAGCTGTAGCACAGATCCTGGAGGTAACAGGCTCCATCTAGCCTAGCTTAGCACAGATCCTGGAGGTAACCGGCTCCATCTAGCCTAGCTTGGCACAGATCCTGGAGGTAACCGGCTCCATCTAGCCTAGCGTAGCACAGATCCTGGAGGTAACAGGCTCCATCTAGCCTAGCGTAGCACAGATCCTGGAGGTAACAGGCTCCATCTAGCCTAGCTTAGCACAGATCCTGGAGGTAACAGGCTCCATCTAGCCTAGCGTAGCACAGATCCTGGAGGTAACAGGCTCCATCTAGCCTAGCTTAGCACAGATCCTGGAGGTAACAGGCTCCATCTAGCCTAGCTTAGCACAGATCCTGGAGGTAACAGGCTCCATCTGGCCTAGCTTGGCACAGATCCTGGAGGTAACAGCCTCCATCTAGCCTAGCGTAGCACAGATCCTGGAGGTAACAGGCTCCATCTAGCCTAGCTTAGCACAGATCCTGAAGGTAACAGGCTCCATCTAGCCTAGCTTGGCACAGATCCTGGAGGTAACCGGCTCCATCTAGCCTAGCTTGGCACAGATCCTGGAGGTAACCGGCTCCATCTAGCCTAGCTTAGCACAGATCCTGGAGGTAACCGGCTCCATCTAGCCTAGCTTAGCACAGATCCTGGAGGTAACCGGCTCCATCTAGCCTAGCTTAGCACAGATCCTGGAGGTAACAGGCTCCATCTAGCCTAGCTTAGCACAGATCCTAACAGAAACATTTGTTAACATCGACAACTTCTCAGTCCCTCTCCCCCTTTAGTTCTACTGGAACATATCCAGAGTCTGCATGTTCCTTTAAGGTTAATCCTTTTATTTTATAAATGCATTTAAAAACACCTCCAAAAAGACTGACTGTGCAAGATCAACAAGGAGCAGACGAGATCTAAAAACATCACTCGCACACAGCTGACGTTGAAAATCTGTTTGGCTTCCCAGATCCTAATTCCTCCTTCCCCTTCTCACCTTTCTAACCTCTGATTAGCACACATACACACAGGTGCACAGGTGACGTAGCCAACAAACCATTCACACAAACACACACAGAATACACGTGCACACACACGCGCGCAGCACATGTCTAAATTGGCTACAACACTAACTTCTTTTTCTTCTTCTATGGTCTCCTTCGGGGTGTCCTGCAGCAGCAGAAGTCCGTCTACATCCAGGTCAGTTTACCCAAAATATTTAACTCAAGAGTGAACAAACAAACTAAACAATCAGTCAGCTGATTATGATTTTATAAACGTGTGAAACTTCTCTCTCCAGGCCTGCTTCTCCAAAATCATCTCCAGGACCCTGCTGGTCTTTGACATCGTCATGGAGATCTTCTTCACTCTGATTGTCCTGGGGGTGAGAATTATTAAACCCTTATTTTATATTTATTTAGTTTTACAGCATACCCCCCTCAGGCTATATCTACATTATCTATAGCTACACTATCTATATCTACACTATATCAAACTAATATCTTATTCATATGATCAGTCAGCTGATTATGATTTATAATGTGTGAAACTTCTCTGTCCAGGCCTGCTTCCCCATCATCTCCTCCAGGATCCTGCAGCTCTATGACAGCGCCATCAGGACCTAGTTAACTCTGGCTATCCTGTGGGTGAGAATCATTAAACACTTTATTTTATATTAGTTACACATCAGTGATTCGAAGCATACCCCCCTCAGGCTATATCTACACTGCTACATTTTGGTTTAAAAAAGCTGTAGGCCTACTGCACAGAATCACAACACAACACAAACATATTCATGATTTAAATTAATGTTTAAGTATAAGTATATATATGCTCTGGACCTCAGCTTACCTTCCCGAAAACACAACAGAATGACCCCTGGTGGTTGCGAAGAGTAAAAAAAGGCTTTGTACTACGGCAAGAAGAAAAGGAGCACTTAGAATAACACCAGGCTGCCATCTGCTGGCCATCCTATAATACTCCCTTACATTCACATTACAGGTGCTGTAGGTAGGATTGGGAAGATCCAGGACTTAGCCAAACATTTGTTAACATCGACAACTTCTCAGTCCCTCTCCCCCTTTCTGCTAAAGCCCCAAACTGTCTCCTAAGCCCCTCCCCCCACAAGGGAGAATGAATGTGTGCGCATGAGCAGTGATTGACACGCAGTTAGATAGATAGATATATATATATATATATATATATACACACACACACACACACACACCACTGTCACACCACTGCTATGTATTAAAAGCCAGACGAAACAGGTACGTTTTGAGTTTGGACCTAAAAAGAGCTACATCTGTGGTAGTGCGAATATCAGGGGGTAACTTGTTCCAGAGTCTCGGGGCTGATCACCCCCCCCCCACCGTTTATACCCTGACCTCGGCACTCCTAAAACTCGCTGATTTGAAGAACGCAATGACTGGTTGTGCTCCCGCAAAGTTAAAATTTCAGACAAATACTCCGGGGCCAGAGCCATTTAAGGCCTTGAAAGCAAACAATAAAATCTTAAAATCTATTCTAAAAACGCACAGAGAGAGCCATATGTAGAGCGTGGAGAACGGGAGTGATGTGTGCACGTCTAGATGTATTTGTTAAAAAGCGAGCAGCAGCATTTTGCACAGGTTGAAGACGTGAGATGGAGGTCTGTGAGATGGAGGTCTGATTCAGACCAACATAAAGAGCATTACAGTAATCCAACCTTGAACTAATAAAAGCATGAATCGCCTTTTCTAGACCGTGCCTGTTAAGGAAGGGCTTAACTTTAGCCAGGAGATGAAGCTGGAAACAGCTCATTCTAACATTACTGAATGTTAACGTACCTTTCTGTTCCCCTCCAGCTGCTGGCCATGGTCCTGTCCTCCGTCATGATCCACCAGCTGCTGTCCCCAAACAGACCCGTTTCCCCGACGACGGCGCCACCCGTCACCAAACCTCCCAAAGACGAGGAGCTGCACGACGTTCTTCCTCCAAAGTACTACTAGAGGACCACCGGCTTCCCTCAGGCTCGCTGTTAAAGGTCAGGAAGTCCAGCTGTTTGTCCCAGTGTCCAAAGTGCCTAAACGTCCAATGAGGAGTCCCGGCTGTCGGCTCCATCCAGATCAAACGCAAAGCAGCTTTTATCTGCTGCAACATTATTATTCATTTCACATTCTTATTTAACACTTATTATTATTATTGTTATTTTTGTACGAATCTGCTGTTTTTCCACGACCAGAGAAGATCGGCTTTGTTAACGTTTTTCTGTCACTGTTCTACTGATAATCACAAGATTATTACTTCACATAGTTCTCATGAAAATGGTCTCGTTTGCTTGAATTCAGACTTTTTTTCCTAAGGAATTTGGTTCCGAAAAATCCTCTTCTGGATAAACGCACAACTAGTTTTCACCAGCAACACAATCTAGCCAAGATGTACATGTAAGGATGGTGATTTCAGGGCGGTTTCTGGTTAAACTAAAAAGATCTTATCTATAAACAGAAAGCTCTATCTCTGTAGGGATCCTTTCCTTAATGTTGTCACACACTTAGAATAATAATCTGAGTCTGTCAGCGGCAACAACAGAACTTTTAGTGGACAAAATTGACGATGCACAAATACCCCAAGTGGTTACATCGCAGCCTGTATTGTGTACAGGCTGCGATGTAAGTGGGTCCAATCACACCACTACTCAGGGTTTGGTGCTGAACATTATCTCCTTTCCGTATGGTAATGTGGTTCAGGGTTCTGTATACAATACATGATGTATTTCACACTGTACTTAAGTCTAATTTGCTAGGTGTACTTTATTTTCAATTGCTCTGTATGGCTGGCACCTACTGCAGAATTGACAATAAAGTCGCCTTGACTTGACTTTATTGTGATGTATACTCTGTCCCCTGATATATTGGGCATCACATATTTCCCTGTGAGTTGCTGATACGTTTCATTAAAGGGTAACTACCAGGTTTATTTTTTCCAACTGGACCCTATTTCCCCATGTGTTTGTGTCTAAGTGACTGACGGGAACAACAATCTTTGACGTTGGTCCAGCATTAAGCGAGATCGCTGCAGTCGGCAGCGGAGAAACAAGATACGATCTAAGTTAATAGGACAATGGTCCGGCTTGTATTTACGTTCAAAATGTCTATTTAAAGAGGAAGAATACAGCGATGTCAGCGATAGATTTACTAAACAACAGCCTTGGAACTGAAAAACATTTAAATGCTGATGGAAAAAAAACGACAAAAACTTGGAAAAGGACGGTAGGAAGAAGAAAGGAAGGTAAGAATATGTAACCTGACTCCGCCAGATGGATCGCTTCGCATTTGCTCGGCATATCCATCTGGGAACTTTCCGTTGGAGAACTTTTGGGAAGGGGTGAAAATACTGGTTAGCTGATTGGATAAACCATCTGTCTATCACCTATGTTGGTGATAGACGGGCCAAATCAACCAATCAGATCAACGAAGCGTATGAAAATACAACCACAAGCCCCTGTTGCTGCAAGCAGAGCATAGCTCGTTAGCTCAGCATGCAAGCAGCATGTCGGTAATATGTCGGGATATTGGCCGTTTGTGTAACGAGAATTTAGGAATAAAAGGCACCATGTCAGGTTCCTGGTCCATAATCCAAAAGAAGGATCCAAGAGAAGAAAGCATTAGCGAGTGGCTAACAGAATTGGGGCTACTGCTGTCCGAAAATACTGGTTAGCTGATTGGATAAACCATCTGTCTATCGCCACCTAACCCACCTCAAAACCAACGCTGATTGGCCCGGTCGTTTGGCGAACGGCTCCAAATTTTCTCTATCTCAAGATGCCAGACTGATCTGCGAGTGGAAAACTGGAGCTCGCCAGATCAGGACGGTCTCACGAGGCTAAAGAATATGTCCAAAGAAGGTGACAAAAACGTCACATTTTTGGTAGAAAAAAGGTCTAAATAAAGAGGTACAACTGGTACAAGTACAACAGCATGGAACTGAAAAACATTTAGCAAAAAAATCTCACGTACCCCCTACAGTCCTCTAAAGTACCCCTAGGGGGACACGTACCCCCTACAGTCCTCTAAAGTACCCCTAGGGGGACACGTACCCCCTACAGTCCTCCTAAAATTACCCTAGGGGACACGTACCCTACAGTCCTCTAAAGTGTACCCTAAGGGGACATTCCCCCTACAGTCCTCTAAAGTACCCCTAGGGGGACACGTACCCCCTACAGTCCTCTAAAGTACCCCTAGGGGGACACGTACCCCCTACAGTCCTCTAAAGTACCCCTAGGGGGACACGTACCCCCTACAGTCCTCTAAAGTACCCCTAGGGGGACACGTACCCCCTACAGTCCTCTAAAGTACCCCTAGGGGGACACGTACCCCCTACAGTCCTCTAAAGTACCCCTAGGGGGACCGCGTGCCCCTACAGTCCTCTCTAAAATTACCCTAGGGGGCCGTACCCCCTACAGTCCTCTAAAGTACCCCTAGGGGGACACGTACCCCCTACAGTCCTCTAAAGTACCCCTAGGGGGACACGTACCCCCTACAGTCCTCTAAAGTACCCCTAGGGGGACCGTAACCCTACAGTCCTCAAAAGTAACCCTAAGGGGACCATTGCCCCAAACAGTCCTCGAAGAGTACCCCTAGGGGACACGTACCCCTAGATCCTCCTAAAGTACCCCTAGGGGGACACGTACCCCTACAGTCCTCTAAAAGTACCCCTAGGGGGAACGTACCCCTACAGTCCTCTAAAAGTACCCCTAGGGGGACCACGTACCCTACAGTCCTCTAAAGTACCCCTAGGGGACAAGTACCCCTAGATCCATTACCCTACAGTCCTCTAAAGTACCCCTAGGGGGACACGTACCCCCTACAGTCCTCTAAAGTACCCCTAGGGGGACACGTACCCCCTACAGTCCTCTAAAGTACCCCTAGGGGGACACATAAGGCATAAAAAAAAATTCAAAAGAACAGTGAACATGAAATAACGACACTGTGTGCGACAGCTCGGTGCGTTGTGTAAATCGTTATAATTGTTCTATAATCTTTACAAAACACTTTTGACACTAGCAGTTTAAAAAAATTACATTTTCCAAAAAGTGTGCTGATTTTTGTTTTTCTTCTTCCTTTTCAAAAGCCCAAAGACAAGAGAGAGCAGCGTTGAGTTCTTACTCGTCTCTCTCTCTCCGTGCATCGGTTCCTCCCCACAAGGCAGATCAGACATCCATGGATGTAGTTTTTTATACAATGTCACTGTAGTTCTTTCAGTAAGCAGAGCGATTAATGGAGCTACAGGCCCGCTGGAAAACAACAGGACAAGTACACAGGAGAGAGCACACACACACACACACGATACTTATGTTCATGTACAGATTTCCATCACCGCCACGGGAATATAACTTATTAAATAATCCACTTTTATTCACCTTTTTTTTTTTTTTAAAGTCAAACAGAAAAAAGCCTTTTACAGAAATCAAACATGCACGGTATTATTAGTGTGTGGGTCTGTGTGTGTGTTTCTGTGTGTGTGTGTTTGTCTGTGTGCATGCGTGTGTTTCTGTGTGTGTATGTGTTTCTGTGTGTGCGTATGTGTTTGTGTGTGTTTCTGTGTGTGTGTCTGTGTGCGTGTGTGTTTCTATGTGTGTGTAAGTGTGCCTGTGTCTGTGTGTGTCTGTGTGTGTGTGCCTGTGTGTGTGTGTGTCTGTGTGTATCTGTGTGTGCGTGCGTGTGCCTGTGTGCGTGTGTGTTTGTGTGTGCCTGTGTCTGCGTGTGTGTGTATGTGTGTGTCTGTGCCTGTGTGTGTGTGTGTGTGTGTGTGTGTGTGTGTGTCTGCGTGTGTGTGTGTGTGTGTGTGTGTGTGTGTGTGTGTGTGTGTGTGTCGTGTGCCTGTGTGTGTGTTTGTCTGTGTGTGTGTGTGTGTGTCTGTGCCTGTGTGTGTGTTTGTCTGTGTGTGTGTGCCTGTGTGTGTGCGTGTGTTTGTCTGTGTGTGTGTGCCTGTGTGTGTGCGTGTGTTTGTCTGTGTGTGCGTGTGCCTGTGTGTGCCTGTGTGTGTCTGTCTGTGTGTGTCTGTGTGTGTGTGTGCCTGTGTGTGTCTGTCTGTGTGTGTCTGTGTGTGTGTGTGTGTCTGTGTGTGTGTGTGTGCGTGCGTGTCTGTGCGTGTGCTTTAAAAACCATGCAGAGGACGAGGAGGACGAATGAACTATCGAGGACGCTACTATTAACCTTCAGAGCTGAGTTATTGATTACAAAAAGAGAATTAATTGCCTTTGAGAATTTTTATTTTTTCAAGCAAAAATGTCAACAAACAAAAAATCTGTTTTTTTAAGCACAGTTTGGAGCCAAAAGTGATCTCTGTGCACCGAGTGATTTTACCTCCAGTAGAAGAACTATTCTCCGTGTAAACTAACACGCCCACACCTAAATACCTCATCACTCGGGTCTTCCGGCAGCTTTTACTGGCAGAAAATCGAGCGACCTTCCTCTTCTGGAGAGTCCTGAATCACGTTTTCTGAATTCTTTGCGATCACGGAAGGCTTGCATCACGTGGACGCGCCGACAGTTTTGTCGTCATTAATTACTTGAGGCCGTTTTATGGTCCTGTGGAGGCTCCACGCAGAGCTTCAGCTGTAGCCTACATAAGTGGTCTGGTGTTTATATTTGTGCGCTGGTGTGTGCGTTGAGCTGGCATGTGTGTGTGTGTGTGTGTGTGTGTGGTAGAGCGAGGGAGAAGTGAGAGAGTGGCGGCAATTATCTTCGGAGTGAGTAGAGACTCTAGAGCAGGGGGGGTCAAACTCATTTTCCCAGAGGGCCACACTGGAAAAAGAGAATCCCACCGAGGGCCAGACATGGAGAGAGTTCATTGACGGGCTTTTGTTACAGCATGTAACTTTTTTTTTTTTTTTTTTAACATTTTGGGAGCTTTTTACCTCATTTTTGTTGCAACTTTTTCAGATATTTGTCACCTTTTTATAAATTTGTTGCTTTTTCCGACATTTTTGTACGCTTTTTGTCTCATTTTTGTGGACAGGAAGCCCTACAAAAGTCATCAAAAGAGTTCCTTAGAATTTAGCAGAATTTATCCTTTTTTTTTTTTATAACAACAACAACAACAACAACAACAACAACAACAACGACGACGACGACGACGACAACCTGTTTCTCAGCCTGAATATGAAAACTCTCTCTGCTTCTTCTGGGGGAATTTCTCAGAGTCTCAGAGTTGGAAAATCTGCCAAATTCTGCTCTGTTTTTTCAAGTAATCGCAGTTTAAAAAACTCTTTCCTGTGTTTCTGGTGTGGCGCACAACTAGGAGGACCAAAATCTATCGTGAACCCAAATTGATACGCGGGCCGGATCTAAATCTGCAAGGGGCCTGATTTGGCCCTCGGGCCTTGAGTTTGACACACATACTCTAGAGTCTAGGGTTGGGCATCGAGAACAGATTCCTAATCGGAATCGGTTCAAAAATTACGATTCTATCGAAATCGTTTCTTTATTGGAATCGTTTTGGAATCGTTTGGAGGATTTGGTTTCAAATCCGATCATCACTTTCCAATTTATCACGCGCAAGTTTGGGTTTCCGTAGCGACCAGGTGCTTGTTGTGTTGCAGCCGTGCAGCACAGTAAGCGGTGCTCTAGTGTGGCTTTATTTTACGTTGAAAAAGCTGTCAAACTGCAACCCACCTTTGAATCAAAATAAAACTTTCCTCTTATTTGTGAAATAAGCATGTGACCCGTTTCAACTCCACCCCTCTGAGAACCGGAATCGATGAGAACCGGAATCGAAAGGAGGAATTGGAATCAGAATCGTTAAAATCCAAACGATGCCCATCCCTACTAGAGTCCTAGTGAGAGAACCAAAGAGTCTCCTCCTGTTCTTTCTGACCACGGTGGGAGATGTGGAGCAGGAGAAGTTACCCCTCTCCTTGATTTCATGGTGTTGATGCAGAAGGAGAACCAGGACATGAGTCGGGAGGGGGGGGGAATGCCACGCTACCGAGTCACAGCCGAGCGACGCCGCGACTTGTAGTTGCATTTTTCGAGAGGTGCACGTCGGGCTATGGTGTAGACGCAGAGGGGTCTGAAGGGGAACGCTGTCGATTTGACGCAGAAGCATAAAAAGGCCTTCCTAAGAATTCCTGACGGGAAACTGCTGCTACAGCTTCAACACGAACCTGAATGAAATCTGAAGCGGTCCTTTAATTTAATATTCTGTCCAGCAGGCGGCGATATTTCACCGCAAACTGTCCTCTGGGTTTGAAAAACATGTTTTGAGATAAATACGGTGATTAATGGAGGTTTATACAGTGTGTGTTTGTATGTTTAATATCCCTCGAGAGATCCTCTCAACGTTATTTCAGCTCTTTTATTGAATGTATTAGATACAGACTGGATGGGTTCTCTGGGGGGAGGGGGGGCTTTTTAAGTTTTAGTGACTGCTTCTGTAGGAAATCAAAGTCATTAAAGTGCCCATTTTGATCACGAGTTACTTTTATTTTGAAGGGAACAGTGATTAAACCATTTTAAATATGATTTCCCATGATCCTTAGCAGCAAAGGCGGTGCTGAATGAACACAGCAGAAACAGTTGGGATCCTTTTTTCTTTTTTTAGAAGGATTTTAGAGCAACAGAGACACTCGAGAATGTGTCTGCAAGCGTGTGTGTGTGTGTGTGTGTGTGTCTGTATATGTGTGCGTGTGTGTGTGTGTGTGTGTGTGTGTGTGTGTGTGTGTGTGTGTGTGCGTGCGTGCGTGTGTGTGTGTGCGTGTGTGTGTGTGTGTGTGTGCGTGCGTGTGTGCATGTGTGCATGTGTGTGTGCATGTGCGTGTTAGCCAGAAGAGCAGCATCCTCCGGCGGGCGTGGCTTGTGGTTCGTCGTCGACGATCTGTACGCCCCGCCTGCTCGATGCTGATTGGCTGGCTCCGTTGCCCTTCAACCTCTCCTCGGCCTGCGCCGTTTCCATCATCCCTGAAAAAACACACGCAGAGCTCAAACACACCTCACAGCCAGCGCCGGGAGAAGTATTCAGACCCTTTACTGCAGTAAAAGTACTAGTACTACCACCACACTGACTGATGTCCTTCAGTCTCGTTGGTTGCTGCGTAGTTTGTTTATTGTTTATTATTGTTTATTATTTAGATCCCCATTAGGTACTCCATTAAGCAGCAGCTATTCTTCCTGGGGTCTTAACAATTTTTACCAAAATACTAACATCAAAGCTGTACAACAATGAAGACAAATACAGAAGTGCACCCAACATCTTCTACATCAACTAACTAACAAACATACACACAACACATATACACTAAACATAACAACATAACCATATAACAATATAAGCTCTTCCATGTACAAAATATTACCACTCACAGGGTATAATATGAAATAAAAATCACATTTCAATTGTAGTCGTCTCACGGTTTTCATTATGTGCGTTTTCTTTTTGCGTGAAGCACTTTTTGTAACTGTGGTTTGGTGTTAAATAATAAAATGTCTTCGTGCTGAAACTGAGATGCGTCTTCTCTTCGACTCGGAGGGCCTCGTGTACGTACATTTGCAAACAGAGCGTCATCAGCGCCGTGGCCAACCCCCAGAAAGCGCATGCGGCGATACTTAAAGCCCAACTCTCGCCAAAATGCAACCTAGGGTCTTTTTGTCAATGTACACGAGTCAAACTTTGGTTTAAAAAGCATACAGTACAGGCCAAAAGTTTGGACACACCTTCTCATTCAATGCGTTTCCTTTTTATTTTCATGACTATTTACATTGTAGATTCTCACTGAAGGCATCAAAACTATGAATGAACACATATGGAATTATGTACTTAACAAAAAAGTGTGAAATAACTGAAAACATGTCTTATATTTTAGATTCTTCAAAGTAGCCACCCTTTGCTTTTTTTGATAACTCTGCAAACCCTTGGTGTTCTCTCAATGAGCTTCATGAGGTAGTCACCTGAAATGGTTTTACCTTCACAGGTGTGCTTTGTCAGGGTTCATTAGTGGAAGTTTTTCCCTTATTAATAAAAAAGCAAATCGGCGTCGGCGGTATCGTAGAAACAGAAAATATTTAGCTGAATCATTGGTAAAAAAAAATAAAGACAAAAAACTGATTCTAAGGAAAAGAATAGATTTTTAAAAACCTACAGTACAGGCCAAAAGTTTGGACACACCTTCTCATTCAATGCGTTTCCTTTTTATTTTCATGACTATTTACATTGTAGATTCTCACTGAAGGCATCAAAACTATGAATGAACACATATGGAATTATGTACTTAACAAAGTGTGAAATAACTGAAGACATGTCTTATATTTTAGATTCTTCAAAGTAGCCACCCTTTGCTTTTTTTATTAATAAGGGAAAAACTTCCACTAATGAACGCTGACAAAGCACACCTGTGAAGGTAAAACCATTTCAGGTGACTACCTCATGAAGCTCATTGAGAGATCACCAAGGGTTTGCAGAGTTATCAAAAAAAGCAAAGGGTGGCTACTTTGAAGAATTATAATCTTAACTGCTTTTAAGAGACGGAGAATTTTCACGGCAAAATAGAGGCGCGCTTTCACGGGCGGTTTTTTGTACATACCGCTGAACACATAATTAGGCGCACTTCCCCCTCCCACTCCCATCTCTTTATGGGAAACTCCCACTTTCCCCTTCACCCTCCCGTGAATACATATGCATGACACTTTTCAGTAGGGGTGGGGGAAAAAAATAATCGATACAGCATAGCATCGCAATATTTTCCGTGGCAATACCGTATCGATACACAGACGCCAGAAGTATCGATCTTTTATTTTTATATGTGTTGGCTAGCTTGTCTTTTTGACAATCCCATTTTGCAGCAATACAATGTAAGTGAGCTGAACATACGAGAAGAGAAATGTATCTACGTTGAAGAAGTTTACTTTTTGGGACTTTGAAGTTGGAAAAAAAAGGTAATAAATTGCAATATATCGCAGAATATATGTTTAAAAATCGCCATAATATCGTATCGTGACATAAGTATCGTGATGATATCGTATCGTGTGGCCTTTTGGCGATTCCCACGCCTGATTTTCAATTCCCACGACAGGCAGTCTGCGCTTTTACCTCAGTGCGGCCTGTTCGTACGTACTGTACCTCGCCGCGCTTTTACGTGCACGTTGCGAAACAAACAGGCCCGAAGTGGGCGCAAAAGCGTTTCGTACACGAGGCCCTGAGTGTTACAGCAAGCAAAGACGACGCCCCAAATGTTTGAATGAACATTTTGTTTGACGTTTTTGTCGCTTTGGGGTCTTCGAACCGTTCGGATCTCTTAATGTTCATATTTTAGAGAACGTCGACAGCTCAGCTGATGTGTGACGAGTGTTCGGAGGGTCTTACTTTTACAGAGATCCAGGAAGAGTTCCTCGATGCCTTTATTTAACTTGGCTGATGTGTGGTAGTGTTTGGCCCCCACCGACTCGGCGTAACTACGGAAACACAGAGAGAGAGAATAGAGGACCGATGAAGCACCCGGTGTCCATCGCTGGAAGAAGTACTCCGATCCTTTACTTCAGTGAAAGTACTGATACCGACCACACTGTAAAAATACTCTGTTACAAGTTAAAGTCCTGCATTGAAAATGGTACTTGAGTAAACATCTGTAAGTAAGATTCAGGAAAATGTACTTAAAAGTATTAAAAGTAAAGAAGAATCCTCCCATTGTAGAAAGTGTAAAGAGGATTTGTAGACGTCCCTAACAGTCGTTTGTTTAATGGACACACACACACACACACACACACACACACACACTGACGCTGTAACAGATGAATGTAGCGGAGTAACTAAAGTAACTAGTAACTAAAGCTGTAACAGATGAATGTAGCGGAGTAACTAAAGTAACTAGTAACTAAAGCTGGAACAGATGAATGTAGCGGAGTAACTAAAGTAACTAGTAACTAAAGCTGTAACAGATGAATGTAGCGGAGTAACTAAAGTAACTAGTAACTAAAGCTGTAACAGATGAATGTAGCGGAGTAACTAAAGTAACTAGTAACTAAAGCTGGAACAGATGGATGTAGTGGAGTAACTAAAGTAACTAGTAACTAAAGCTGTAACAGATGAATGTAGAGGAGTAACTAAAGTAACTAGTAACTAAAGCTGGAACAGATGAATGTAGAGGAGTAACTAAAGTAACTAGTAACTAAAGCTGTAACAGGTGAATGTAGCGGAGTAACTAAAGTAACTAGTAACTAAAGCTGGAACAGATGGATGTAGTAGAGTAGAAGTAGAAAGTGTCATGAAAAGAAAAGACTCAAGTAAAGTACAAGTATGTCAACATGTGTACCTAAGTACATTACTGGAGTAAATGTACTTAGTTACATTCCACCACTGCAAACAGGGGTGTGCAAAAAAAATCAATTCAAATTCGTATTGCGATTCAAGCTCTACTGATTCAAAATCCATTCATATTTTTTATTTTTATTGTCTACTGCAATCACATGGGCAAAGTACCTACATTTACATACTGTGAATTGTTTTTGAGTCAAAAATCAATTTTGAAACGAATCCTGAGCCTAAAAATCGATATCGAATTGTGACATTTTCTAAATCGTGCACCCCTAAGTCAAGTGTCTAATCAACAAACTAATCATCATCATCATCATCATCATCATCATCATCAGGGGTTAATCTGTTTAAATCAAAGAGCACAAGCGTAGAAAAATCAACATTCAGCGTTTACCTCTCAGCCTCTTCCACTGAAACATGTCTGTCTTTGTCCAAATCTATTTTATTACCTGCAGAGAGAAGAAAGCCAACGTGTTAATATCAGAGAATATCACAAGTTATTTCCCCCCCAAATTTACAACTTCAGTCACGGAAATTCTGAGATACTCTTCAGAATATTACCCCTCTACCCCCGTCTCTGTAATTATTAGGGGTGTCTAGGGGTGGGTACCCAAACCCGGTGCTAGTATGACCGGCATCTAGCAACGAGGATTTTGGTGCCACTTGGATGCCTGCGCTGCCCCCTGATGCTCCGAAACAGACGTTAGAGGCAACAGAGACATAGCTGCATGTCACGCTGGGTAACAGTAACGTTACACTTGGTAGCAGGTAACGTTAGCCTACCGTTAGCCCTACCGTTAGCTAGCAGCTGGCTTAAACACCGTTAAAATGCTGACAGAACAGTTAAGTGTGACTGTATTTCACTGTAGAGGATTCCAACAGCGGGACGTACAACAGTCTGTAAGCGGTCGAAGAAACAACACTGACGGTGCGTTCACTTGAAACTGGTAAGCCTCGTGGTGCATTCAACGTTATTGTAAAATGCCCTTTTCCCATCTAGTGGATGTTTTGTCGATTTCACAGCGATCTACGGGTGCAATAAGTTGTTCTAAGTTACTGGTATTACATTTTTTAATAAATCATTTCATTTTGGCCATATGGCCCTTAGCAATGAACAAGCCATTCTTTAATGTCACCGGTTCAGGCAAGTATCGGTTCAGATACGGTTTTAGAAGTAGCGTTTTAAGGCGCTGACGCACAAACCCGATTATCGGCCGTGGGACAGTCTGGCGAGGTCGGTGACTCGAGTCTGTTCGGTGTCCCGTAGGGGTGGGAATCACCAGAGGCCTCACGATACGATATCATCACGATACTTATGTCACAATACGATATTATTGCGATTTTAAACATATTGCAATATTCTGCGATATATTGCAATTTATTACCTTTTTTCCAACTTCAAAGTTTTCCCAGTTTCAAATGATGTCCCCAAAGGACAATTTTGTCAACATCGGTTTTATCTAAAAATATGCATTTCTCTGTTTGTTCATCTTACTTCAATTTTATTGCTGCAAAATGGGATCGTCAAGCAAACAGACTGACCAACACATATAACATAAAAGATCGATACTTGGCGTCTGTGTATCGATACAGTATTGCCACGAAAAAATATCGCGATACTATGCTGTATCGATTTTTTCCCCCCACCCCTAGTGTCCCGTGCCGTCGCCAGTCGGAGGAGGAGCTGTCGACCTTCATTTTGGCCGATTTGACATGTTGTATCGGCCAGTGGGCAGTCGGACTCAAAGACCAATCTGATTGGTGGAGTGCTAGCCCTTGACTAGCGAATCAGTGCACGAGAAAACCGGAGCAGACGACGCCAGTATCTTCTCATTACTAGCCGTGGTATTTTCTTCCGTTTCTGATGGAAACAAGGACTGACGACAGCGCGCTCTGTGTTCACTAGATCTAGAGAGATGTTCCCTCATTTCCATTTTTTGGGCGACAATACAGATTAGCGCCACCTACTGTTATGGAGACGTATTACGTCTCGCGCACGCGCAGAACGTACGCTCAAGCGAACGATCAGTCCGACTGACTTTTCTGCCGACGGTCGGTCGTCGGATTGGTGCGTCAGAGCCTTTAGCGCTGGTATCAGAAAAAAACGCAAACGATTCCCAACCCTAGGGGTGTCACAATTCTCCAGATTTTATTTTTTATTTAAACTCCTATTTGTTTTGTTTTTTCATTCAGCAGAGCCTTGAACTTCACTGTCCTAAAATCACTTTGTCTTCACGTGATTTACTGCCAGAATTACATTATAAAAAACAGCAGATTCTGTAACTGCAGCTCCCCCACATGATGACCAACAACAACAACATAATCCAGTTAAAACTGGAAACTTTCCCCCATGAGGTCGCACACAGACATAACTTTATATTAAGAATTTAAATCATTCATTTCTGTGACACAAAAACATGAAAACAAACTAATAAAAACACACTTTTCAGAGTTCTAAGTCCTGCCTCAAGAGTATTTTAAACTGCTGTGCAGAGACTTGTTCCTGAAAATGTGTCCTGTCGCTAATTTTGATCCGGCCCGCATATCAGTTTAGGTCACAATAGATAAAAAGACCAAAAAGACGTGAAACTGTTTTTCAGACTGCAATTATGCAACACTCAAAGCAGAATTTAGCAGATTTGCCAACTTTGGGGCTCAAAACCAGAGAGTTTACATATGCAGACTGTGGAACAGGTTGTTGTAAAAAATGTATTCATTGTTCTGCTTGATTTGCTAAACTCTATGATAGCTAAGGAACTTTTTTTTTTAGGGTTTTATGTCAACCAAACTGTTAGTGAGAAAGCTATATGAGACACGAATATTACAGTGAGAAGTATTTGACTTTTTCGGTTGAATAAAAGCATGTCAAAACACGTCTGGCCCTTAATGCGATTCATAGTTTCCAGCGTGGCCCTTAGTGAAGTTGAGTTTGACACCCCTGGTGGAGAATAATGTTCTTACTAGTTGCAGATGAATATAATAAGAATGTAAAAGGTTTCCATTAGAGATCAAGTGTGTTTTGGTGTATGCTTATTATGCATACACCACTCTGACATCTCTCCATTAGTGCAGGTATCGGTTCTGAGCATGTGTGTGTAATTCAGACCTGTGTGTAATGTGTGTAATAACAACAGAGTGAAAACATTGGAATTTCCCCTTGCGGGATTAATAAAGTATAAATTATTATTATTAAATTATTAGAGTTGTGTGCTGTCATAGCACACAACTCTACACACAACCCCCCCAAATAAAAAGGAACCTGACGCACAGATGGTTTAGCTCAAGCGGTAAATATAAGAGGGTCACAGTGGCCTCGAGCAGAGTACACTGAGTAATAATAACAAATGAGGACGAGGCATAATACAGTGGCCCCCACCCTGCGGGTGTTGTGTGAAGATAGCAGTCCCGGTGCAGAAGAAGAAGAAGAGAGGGTCCAAGGAAGAAAGTGTAAGAGATGAGGGGAAGAATAGATCGGGGCTCACGAGGTCTGACAGTCTCGAGATAGGTGGACCGGCTCCGGTCTCTTTGCTAGGGTCTCTGCGTGCTTCGTGATCCCACAGATCTGTGGATTGTAACTCTGGTGCTTGACGGATTAAACAAATGTATTTGACTTTATCTTATCGTCTTATTTGGCTCTTGCTTAGGATCAACGTAATACCAAATTTAAAAAGGTCCCATCACATGGTGCTCTTTGGATGCTTTTATATAGACCTTAGTGGTCCCCTAATACTGGATCTGAAGTCTCTTATATAGACCTTAGTGGTCCCCTAATACTGTATCTGAAGTCTCTTATATATAGACCTTAGTGGTCCCCTAATACTGTATCTGAAGTCTCTTATATATAGACCTTAGTGGTCCCCTAATACTGTATCTGAAGTCTCTTTTATATAGACCTTAGTGGTCCCCTAATACTGGATCTGAAGTCTCTTTTATATAGACCTTAGTGGTCCCCTAATACTGTATCTGAAGTCTCTTTTATATAGACCTTAGTGGTCCCCTAATACTGTATCTGAAGTCTCTTTTATATAGACCTTAGTGGTCCCCTAATACTGGATCTGAAGTCTCTTTTATATAGGCCTTAGTGGTCCCCTAATACTGTATCTGAAGTCAAAATAGAAAATTAATACTTTTTTTCAATGTTTTTGTGTCTTTTTTGACACTTTCTTTAAAAAAAATTAACCAACTGCCACTTTGCTCGTTTGAAAGCCATGATCTCTCTCTCTCATGGGTGGGCCAAATTCTCTGGGCGGGCAAAGCAGAGAAAGGGGAGGTAACCTTTCTCCTTATGACCTCATAAGGAGAAGATTCCTGATTGGTCCATCTGAGCTTTCATTTTCTCAAAGGCAGAGCAGGATACCCAGGGCTCGGTTTACACCTATCACCATTTCTAGCCACTGGGGGACCATAGGCAGGCTGGGGGAACTCATATTAATGTTTAAAAACCTCATAAAGAGACATTTTTTTGCCATGGGACCTTTAATGACTGCGCGGGGATATATAGGTCTTTTATTGGAGTCGGACACATTGTCCTTAAAGAGGGGACACAGAGGAGGGAAATCCTCAACTATCATATTAAGCCCAGTTCAGACCAAAGATTCGCGGCGAGAGGAGTTGAAACTTGCAACGCGTCGGTCTGCAACGTTCCCACCAATGAGACGAGACGGTGCATCATCTCCATAGCAACGACTCTTTGTACTTCCGTTCTAACTTCCAACTTCCAGGCTTTTTAGTAGCTGAATATATCATTTGTTGCGTCTGAATATGAATGTGGTTAGTGGTAGTGAGATGCTCGCTACAGTTACAGTTAGGACGATGAATCGGCAAAAACACATTTTATTTCTCAGAGGACACTCTCATCGGGCTCATTAATAACTACTCTGGCTTTTGTTGTTGATGCTCTGAAATGTTCAGGTAAAGAAAAGGATTTTTTTGAGAACTTACCTACTATACATAAACAAATGTCGTTGCCCAACATTTTCCTCAACTCCTTCACCCAGTTCTTCACCTGCAAACACAGAAACAAACAGACTTTTATACAAAAACGGTGTTAAAAACCAAACGGAGGAAATGGAGGAGAGAATAAAAAGATAAGAAGCGAGGAAGAGGGGAGACGAAGCTTAACAAACAAAGTTTAAAAAACACATTCGAGAAGATGGAACAAAGACTTTCGGCATCAATTAACAAAACATATTTGCAGCAACACCAAATTTCTCAATGTCTTGGGTTTCTGGTTGTGCTCTTGTAGGAGCCAAAACAGCAGATTTTAAGAAGAATATTACTTCAAGACTAGTCTCGCTTTGCCAGATATCAGCTCCACACAACTCTCTCTGTATTTCTCCGTATAACAAAAAACTGTGGCGTCCGTCACAGTCTGAGTCTTAATTAGCAACGGCTTGAATTTAAAAAAGGTATAGTGGAGGATTTTCCCGAATTTTAGAAAAGATCCGCCCTCTCTACTTTTTGAAAAAATGCACATGCGCAGCACTCTCCCTGCTCCCGAGAGGGAACGCCTATTAAACGTGCGCACGAGAGTGCACTGTTTACAAGTTGCTGTCGGCATGGCTCATACAAGCTACTTTCAGAAAGAAGATTTGCACTTTTCCACAAATGGAGATGTTTACCGTGTGTGCGCGGTGCGTGACTTGTGCCAGGGCTAGCATCGCTAATCATAGCTTACATCAACTTCTACTAGCAGTGATTTTAAATGGATTTCTCCAAATAGCCAAACTTTACCTGTCGAGTAGAAACTTGGCGACTGAGGCATCAGTGGAGAGCCCAACCTGTGCTATTAGCGCACGCCAGCGTGTGAAACATTCTCCCAAAAACACTCCGGTCTTGTTTCTTTCTTCAGAGGCCTTTCTCTTCTTGTCGTACAATTCGTAGACACTTTTTCTCTTGCGACCCTCAGACATTTTGAAAAAACACGGTGAGAACGGCGAGCTTCAATGAATGGCTGAAACCGTAGCTCACCACACATATACACCTGAAAGCTCGGGACGAGCACGTACGACGGCCTTACGTTAACATATCACCAGAATGATTGACAACTAGGAGGACCAATAGTCTTGATGGTCCACCCGGAAAAAGAAAATCCTCCACTATACCTTTAACGGACGTTCATTAATATCAAAACGTTACTCACAAAAGCTTAAAATAATACTTTTTTTCGCGTCGTTACCTTCTGAAAGGAGTCTTCGTCTGTGACGTCGTACACTAGTACGGCTCCGTTGGAGTCTCTGTAGTAGATGGGCCCCAACGCATGGAAACGCTCCTGGCCAGCTGTGTCCTAAAAACACACACAAGCACACAACACCGTTCATATTTAACATATCGCTGTTTAAACAGGGCTGGGTTTTAATGTACATTTATCAATCTCTCATCTCTCATCTCTCATTTCCATCTCCACTTTCTCTCTCTATTCTCATAAATAAAATGAATGGAATAAATGTGAAACTACAGTATAGGCGACAAAGCTTGATCATTCAATGTGTTTTCCTTTTCATTTTCTTTTTATTTTCAGATTATTTCTTAGATTCTCACTGAAGGCATCAAAACTATGAATGAACAGATATGGAATTATGTACTTAACAAAAAGTGTGAAATAACTGGAATCATGTCTTATATTTTAGATTTTTCAAAGTAGCCACCCTTTGCTTTTTATTAATAAGGGAAATAATTCCACTAATTAACCCTGACAAAGCACACCTGTGAAGGTAAAACCATTTCAGGTGACTACCTCATGAAGCTCATTGAGAGAACACCAAGGGTTTGCAGAGTTATCAAAAAAAGCAAAGGGTGGCTACTTTGAAGAATCTAAAATATAAGACATGTTTTCAGTTATTTCACACTTTTTTGTTAAGTACATAATTCCATATGTGTTCATTCATAGTTTTGATGCCTTCAGTGAGAATCTACAATGTAAGTAGTCATGAAAATAAAAAGGAAACGCATTGAATGAGAAGGTGTGTCCAAATTTTTGGCCTGTACTGTATAAGACGTCAGGAGTCCATTGGTACCAAATATGTCACGCTAGCTCGTCTGGAAGGCGGTTAAATAATGCTCCAAAGTACGGCTACATATTGGCGAGGGGGAAAAAATTAGCATGGCCATTTTAAAAAGGGTCCTCTTGGAGTCTCACCTCCAGATATGTGAATGAAACGTCACTCAGTACTCTGACTGTAGAGCCTGTAGAGCTGCACTGTATTGTGTGTTCATGTTAAATAAAAAGTACATTAATGTAACTGCTCTGGGGTCAATTCTTTACGTAAACATCGATACTTTTAATAATAATAATAATAAACCAGGGTTAGAGGGACCGTGTACGACTGTAGAATCTCTTTCATATCCAAGCTAAATTGGTTTTGCAGCTGAAATATCCCAAATCAAATCAATTTGAATCGGAAATTGTAGCTCGATGGTGTTTTAAGCCCCCAACGTCGACTTCAAGGCACCTAACCCTACTGCCGCCTTCACACTGGCACTTGAAATCAGCTCCGCAATACACCCCCAGCGGACGTCGTACTGCACCGTTGAAAAGCTTCAGAAGCGACTCACAAAAATGTCAGAGAGACTAGAAGGACTGATAAGTGTGTGAATGTCCGATTCTCTCTGACCTCTCTTAGACAGATAGAAGGCGGCCTAATGCCCCTTGCAGCGCCCATCCCAGGCATTGCGTTTTAACCCTAACCTAACGCTAACCAATGCCTAATCCTAGTGAGACGACGTTGGGGGGCTTAAAACCCCAAAACACCGAAATTGTCATCGAATCGGGACCTTGTGAATCCGAATCGAATCGACAGATTAGCGGCGGCGCCCAGCCCTGCTGTAAACTGTGTGTGACATCAACAAAGATGGTAGCTCTCACCCATATGGCCAGGTTCACTCTCTTTCCTGTGATGTTGAGCTTCTTTGTGAGGAAGGACGCCTGCAGGAGACAAAGAGGAGAACACAATAATCATCATCAGGTTTTAAGAATTAAAAACATATCAGGCTAAATAATTACCTGGAATCAAAAGTCAAGCTTTGAGTCCTTTGACACAATAATAAACCAGAATCAGAGTCAGCTTTATTGGCCTAAGTATCGGTGTTTTTCCACACGGTACCTGCTCGACTTTTGGGTTTTCCATCTTAAAAAAATAGTCCCTGGTACCTGCCAACAGGTACTTCTCCTCCGTTGAGGTTATTGTCTTTTTTTTTCTGTTTTTTTATGTTGTTGGCGCATTTTAAAGCGTTTTTTCTTTCAAAAAAAGAGATAAAAGGAGGGTTTTTTTCCTGAATTTGTTGATTTTTTCAACCTTTTTTGGGCACTTTCTTTCTTTGATGGCTAAGTTACTTTTTAAGGGCTTTATGGTCCGTGTAACGCTTATCAGTTCAATGTTCTGAGCACAAACTGACATTTGGAAAAACAGTAAAATGTGTTCCAATAACCAATTTTTCATTTTTTTCTCCGCCTCAATAAATTAAAAAATTTGATCTTTAAACTGTTTTCCAATTTTCTGTTTTTATTCAGATGATCAGAAATTTAGAAAATTACAAAATTGCATTTGAGCTCCAATTATTCATAATACTGTCACCATGGTATTCTCTTCCTCTTTCCCCCCACTCGAAACCATCAGTTGCACCTCTGACCCCAAACTCTATCAGTTTGTTGTTGTTTTTTATGGTCCATATGCAGTTAATGAGCTGCATATTCTGCAAAGCAGAGGAAGAGAATACCTTGGCAGTATTATGAATAATTGGAGCTCAGACGCAATTTTGTAATTTTCTAAATTTCTGATCCTCTGAATAAAAAACTGAAAATTGGAAAAACAGGTTTGTCAAGGTGGGAAAAAAATTAAAAATGTGATATTTGAAACCATTTTTCTGTTTTTCCAAATGTCCGTTTGTGCTTAGAAAATTGAACTGATAAGCGTTACACTGACCCTTTATTGTCAGTAAGAAAACAATATGAAACATGCAATAATACAGTCAAAGATATTTGACTTTTTCAAAATAAAAGCATGTCAATAAACTAAACTAATGTCTGTTCCCTGGATGTGAATCTCATTTTCCCAGTCTGGTCCTTAGTGAAGTTGAGTTTGACCCCCCCCCCCGCTGCTCTAAGGCGACAGCGATGTGACCTTTGACCTCCTCACTGTTTGTTGTTATTACTCGATCAGACCCGAGGGATTAACATACTGCTGTACTTAGCTTTAATCTCTCTGGAGGGGAGGGATGCCTGGATGTAAAAGACATACTCTAGGAAGATAAATGTGATTATTCTTTATCTTTTTTTAAAACCCTACAACAACTTTTAGTATTTTCTGGGTCAAAATAAAACTTTTTTTTGGTCACTTTTCCTGATGTTTTTGTCAGTTTTTCTGATGTTTCTGAAGCTTTTCCGATCCGTTTTTTGCTCTTTATTTGAAGTTTATGATACTTTTTTCAACGTTCTTTTATCAATTTCTTTTTTTCCAATGCAATAAAATTGAATAAAACACACAAATTCAATCAAAGTAGAGAACTGATAATGTATTTTACTTGTGAAGAACGTTGTATGGAACCATCCCGGTTCATTTTTTGGACAATTTTGTTGAACGAAATCCAAATTTCTGATAAAGAAACTTTTTGAAAATGTGTCAAATTTGACCCGAGGACGACAGGAGGGTTAACGTGCGTGTAGTAGAATTCAGCGTTCTGCAACGGTTTCAGGTACTTGTGCAACTTCTCACATTGTGCCACAGAGCATCCGTCAGTTGCCATTTATAACCTGTAAACTGTGAGAGTTTCTGCCAACAGTTTGTTGAACGCGGCTCCGATAAGAAGGTCAAAGTGCGTCAGAGTGAAAGGTGGCGTTTTCTGATTTATTGGTGCGTTTAGAGGGAAAGATTACGATTCAGTGTCAACAACAGAAGGGATGTGAAGGCTCAGAGATGAATGAAATAGTTGTATTCTTGTGTGTGTGTGAGGTCTGTCAGCTGACTGGGTGTGTTGTTGAGCATGTGCCTGAGCATCAGCCGTCTTTCTGCAGGGTTCATGTGTGCAGAGGTGCATTATGGGATCACAGCTGGATGCAGAGACACTGGTGGCGCGAGATGAATGCTGATTTTATTGCTTGAGATTCTCTCGGAGCGTTTCAAAACGAGCAGATCGGAGGACACTGTGGAGAAACAGTCATCTCACAACACGAATCAGTTCATCACAAGACTATTCAGAACAGAAACTCCCACATATTTTCCTCTCATTTGGATAATATTAGTGTGCATGTAAACATTCTCGCTGTCTCAGTACTCCTACTTAATGAGAACAAAGTTGAAACTGATCTATAAACACTAGAAACTAGAGATGCACTGACTACAACTTTCTAGTGAGGCCAGCCAATACCGATTTCAGCCGATTCCGATTTCGTTTTTTTAGCTCAAAATGTAGGTATAATTTCATATAAATGAGGTTTATTGAGCATACATTCTGAATATAAGTTACCTAGTGATAATAAGCTGGAATAAGAAGGTGGAACATGGAATTGGTTTATAATTTAAACTTTATGATGCGAGCTAACCAGGCACCCGGCCGATGGGAAGACAATACGAGAGTTAAGACATTTTTCATACCATCTAGGATGAAATGTAATGCTATAACTGCATCTAGGATGAAATGTAATGCTATAACTTCACGGCCATGTGACAGAAAGTCAGCGTGAATTTAAAGAATGAAGCCCGAGAAAATCATTAGATAACAAGTAACGCTATCTTAATTTAATAAAACATTTGTGAAGTGTGTTTGTACTCTAATAACATAAAAGAAATTAAATATTTGTAGCATTCAGAGCTCTTGACATTAAAAAAAAAAAAAAAAATACAAAACAAAGTCAATTTAAAAGGTCACACACACAAAACATTTGATTTAAGACGTGACGGCATTTGTTTAATCCTACGAAAAGGACAAGAAACAATTCAAGACCTTTGAGAACAAACTAGGTAGGATTGGGAAGATCCAGGACTTAGCCAAAAAATGTTAACATTGACAACTTCTCAGGCCTTTCTGCTAAAGCCCAAAACGGTCTCCTAAGCCCCTCCCCCCACAAGGGAGAATGAATGCGTGTGCATGAGCAGTGATTGACACACAGTTATACACCCCCCCCCTGGCCCTGATTGGTGCATCTGAACAGTTAGACACTCCCCCCTGGCCCTGATTGGTGCATCTGAACAGTTAGACACCCTCCCCTGGCCCTGATTGGTGCATCTGAACAGTTAGACACCCTCCCCTAGCCCTGATTGGTGCATCTGAACAGTTAGACACCCTCCCCTGGCCCTGATTGGTGCATCTGAACAGTTAGACACCCTCCCTAGCCCTGATTGGTGCATCTGAACAGTTAGACACCCTCCCCTGGCCCTGATTGGTGCATCTGAACAGTTAGACACTCCCCCTGGCCCTGATTGGTGAATCTGAACAGTTAGACACCCCCAAGGTAGTTTTATAAAGTTTACCTACTGTACCTTTAAGGACTTTCTGTCATTAGGTTGTTTGTTTTTTTACCCTCCAGTTGTCCTCGGGTCAAATTTAACCTGTTTTCAGTTTTCAAAGTTTCTATATCATTTTTTTGGGTTGGATCAGCGGGTAGAGCAGGCGCACATATACTGAGAGGTTTATGCCTCGACGCAGAGGTCCAGCGTTCGAATCCGAACTGTGACAATTTCCTGCATGTCTCTCTCTCTCTCTCTCTCTCAAAATTAAAGGCAGAAAAGCCCCAAAAAATAATCTTTAAAAATCGTTTCTTTTCCCCATAATCGTTGTCGAAACGGCGACATGAATGTTCGAAAAAGCGCCAAAAACGTTGAAATTAGCGAGAGAGAAAATGTCGGAAAAATGCGACAAAAATATCAAAGAAACCCAGAAAAACAAATAAATCGGAGAAAAAACAAAAGTGGCAATAAACATTCAGAAAAAAAAAAAAAAATGCAAAAAACTTTGAAAATAGCTCGAAAAAAAAATTAAGAAAATAGCATCAAAAATGTTTAAAAAAATAAATAAATACAGACAAAGGCGTCAAAAACATACAATCCAATACTCTATCCTGAAACCAAACAAACGACAGAAACAAGCCGATTTTCTGGGTGAACTTTGTCTTCAGAGCTTCAACATAAAGACGCAACAGTGTCGGCTTATCGTGACGCAACCCACATTCCCCGAGGTCTTTGAATGCAACGCCTCGGAGGCAAAAACTATGAAATTAGCAAGAGAGAAAATGTCGACAAAAATGTCAAAGAAACCCGAAAAAACTAATGCGAAAAAAACCCACAAAAGCGGCAATAAACATTCAGAAAAAAATGCCCAAAACTTTGAAATAGCTCATTAGAAATGTCAGAAAATAGCGACAAAAATGTAAAAAAACAAACAGACAAAGGCGTCAAAAACATACACTGCAATACTTTATACTACTAGTTTCTTTTCCCCATGTTCCTTCTTTATCCTGAAACCAAACAAACAGAATTTTTTTGGGTGAAGTTTGTCTTCAGAGCTTCAACATAAGACACAACAGTGTCGGCTTATCGTGACGCAACCCACATTCCCCGAGGTCTTTGAATGCAGCGCCGGCTTACAGGACGACAGCGTGGTGAAAGCTCGGAGGCTTTCTCTCTCGGCCTGGGTTAAAATAATCTGATTCTAAAATTAATATCAGTCTTTGTTCGAGCGATCTGATATCGATTCTTAAATCCAGAAATGGATCTTTTCACATCTGCCTTTTCACCATAGATGTAGAAGTAAAAAGTCCTTTTCAAGATACTTTCTGGGGGTCAGTTCTTAATGTAAACATCAACTTGGGGAGGATTATAAAAAACATATCTGAGGGCTGTTTCTTGCTCGTACAATTTACAGCACAAGTTCTCAGAGAATCTCTTTTATAGTAAGTCTTATGTGCAGCAACCGAGCCATTTCTGTCAGCACCTGAGCTGAATGACTGTGGAAAATGCATCAAACTCTGACTGTAGTTGGACTTCTTTAGCAAGTTGTGTCTTTAAGCTTTTTTGAGTTGTTATTCATGTATTACCTCTAGCTTTTCCAAAGTTGTAGACACAGGTATGGTGATAATAACGGTCCAAAATTATGTCGAATTGCAATTTCACATCACATTTTCTTGAGGAAAGACCCTGAAACCCCTCCGCCAAATATGCGCACCTAAAGCCGCCTACACGTGATAAGCGATTAGCTCTCGAGGGAAGGCAAGGAGGCCATTTCCCGTTGCTAGGTAACGACATGCTGTTATCTCATTGGTTGCTCTTTCGAAAAAGGACAGCGGCAACTAGGTCGAAAGTTGAAATAATTTGAATTTTGAATCCGAGCGGTGCGCGACGCCAGGGGGGTAGCGCAGCGCCTAGATGGGCGGCGCCGTTCACTTCTTTCATTGAATTTGGGTATTTTATTAAATTTAATAGCATTTGGAGAAAAAAATAAAATAAAATAAATCATAAAAGAACGTTGAAAAAAAAAAAAAATGTGTCAAAAATGTCGGAAAAAGATGCAATAAACGTGGGAACAAAAAAAAAAAAAAACACAAAAACGTCAAAAAGGCGCAGAAAATAAAAATAATAAATCGACAAAGACATCGGGAAAAGTGACAAAAACATTGAAAAAAAGTGACAGAACTGTGGTACTGTAACTGAAAGTCCTCTAACCTAACGGATATACAATCGAAAATGTAATCGGAATCGTGAAATCATTGGCGATAGTACCGGAGTTTATGCACCAATCAGATACCACGGAATAAAGCCCTGAAGAAAATCTACGTTAAAGTAGTTTATTTAGGTTGTTTTTCTGTTATAAATGACGGTCAAACTGGAGAATAAAAGAAAGTTCTGGGGCGTTCATCGTTCATGTTTCACAAAGAGTTTAACCTGAGAAATCATATCACATCCATACAGAGATAGTAGTATACAGCTGTTATACATCATATCACATCCATACAGAGATAGTAGTATACAGCTGTTATACATCATATCACATCCATACAGAGATAGTAGTATACAGCTGTTATACATCATATCACATCCATACAGAGATAGTAGTATACAGCTGTTATACATCATATCACATCCATACAGAGATAGTAGTACACAGCTGTTATACATCATATCACATCCATACAGAGATAGTAGTATACAGCTGTTATACATCATATCACATCCATACAGAGATAGTAGTATATAGCTGTTATACATCATATCACATCCATACAGGGATAGTAGTATATAGCTGTTATATATCATATCACATCCATACAGAGATAGTAGTATACAGCTGTTATACATCATATCACATCCATACAGGGATAGTAGTATATAGCTGTTATATATCATATCACATCCATACAGAGATAGTAGTATACAGCTGTTATACATCATATCACATCCATACAGAGATAGTAGTATACAGCTGTAGACATCATATCACATCCATACAGAGATAGTAGTACACAGCTGTTATACATCATATCACATCCATACAGAGATAGTAGTATACAGCTGTTATACATCATATCACATCCATACAGGGATAGTAGTACACAGCTGTTATACATCATATCACATCCATACAGAGATAGTAGTATACAGCTGTTATACATCATATCACATCCATACAGGGATAGTAGTATACAGCTGTTATACATCATATCACATCCATACAGGGATAGTAGTATACAGCTGTTATATATCATATCACATCCATACAGAGATAGTAGTATACAGCTGTTATACATCATATCACATCCATACAGGGATAGTAGTATACAGCTGTTATACATCATATCACATCCATACAGAGATAGTAGTATACAGCTGTTATACATCATATCACATCCATACAGGGATAGTAGTATATAGCTGTTATATATCATATCACATCCATACAGAGATAGTAGTATACAGCTGTTATACATCATATCACATCCATACAGGGATAGTAGTATATAGCTGTTATATATCATATCACATCCATACAGAGATAGTAGTATACAGCTGTTATATATCATATCACATCCATACAGGGATAGTAGTATACAGCTGTTATATATCATATCACATCCATACAGAGATAGTAGTATACAGCTGTTATATATCATATCACATCCATACAGAGATAGTAGTATACAGCTGTTATATATCATATCACATCCATACAGAGATAGTAGTATACAGCTGTTATATATCATATCACATCCATACAGGGATAGTAGTATACAGCTGTTATATATCATATCACATCCATACAGGGATAGTAGTATACAGCTGTTATATATCATATCACATCCATACAGAGATAGTAGTATACAGCTGTTATATATCATATCACATCCATACAGGGATAGTAGTATACAGCTGTTATATATCATATCACATCCATACAGGGATAGTAGTATACAGCTGTTATATATCATATCACATCCATACAGGGATAGTAGTATACAGCTGTTATATATCATATCACATCCATACAGAGATAGTAGTATACAGCTGTTATATATCATATCACATCCATACAGAGATAGTAGTATACAGCTGTTATATATCATATCACATCCATACAGGGATAGTAGTATACAGCTGTTATATATCATATCACATCCATACAGAGATAGTAGTATACAGCTGTTATACATCATATCACATCCATACAGAGATAGTAGTATACAGCTGTTATATATCATATCACATCCATACAGGGATAGTAGTATACAGCTGTTATATATCATATCACATCCATACAGAGATAGTAGTATACAGCTGTTATACATCATATCACATCCATACAGGGATAGTAGTATACAGCTGTTATACATCATATCACATCCATACAGAGATAGTAGTATACAGCTGTTATACATCATATCACATCCATACAGAGATAGTAGTACACAGCTGTTATATATCATATCACATCCATACAGAGATAGTAGTATACAGCTGTTATACATCATATCACATCCATACAGAGATAGTAGTATACAGCTGTTATACATCATATCACATCCATACAGAGATAGTAGTATACAGCTGTTATACATCATATCACATCCATACAGAGATAGTAGTATACAGCTGTTATACATCATATCACATCCATACAGGGATAGTAGTATACAGCTGTTATATATCATATCACATCCATACAGAGATAGTAGTATACAGCTGTTATACATCATATCACATCCATACAGAGATAGTAGTATACAGCTGTTATATATCATATCACATCCATACAGGGATAGTAGTATACAGCTGTTATATATCATATCACATCCATACAGAGATAGTAGTATATAGCTGCTAAAACATAATAAAATATATGACACGCTGGTATCGGATCGGTACTCGGTATCGGCCGATACGCAAGTTCAGGTATCAGAATCGGTATCGGGAAGCAGAAAATGGTATCGGGTCATCTCTAGTTGGCGACAGATTTATTTCTGTCGCTCGTCAGTCTTCGGTCCAGACACACACTCGTGCGGATTGACTCAGACCGAGCGGCTGGAAGTCATTATTGATCCACTGGCTGCTCTGATGGAAATGCTGCATCACACTTTCTGGTCCCACACTTTCTCTCTTTGTCCTGAAAACCACAGTCAGTCAGTCAGTCAGTCAGTCAGTCAGTCAGTCAGTCAGACAGTCAGTCAGTCAGACAGTCAGTCAGTCAGACAGTCAGACAGTCAGTCAGTCAGACAGTCAGTCAGTCAGTCAGTGGGAGGTTTTTGTAACCTGAGTGCAGCAGATAAACAACCAAAAACAGCGTCATCGTGACAGAGCAGCTGCCTCGGAGGCTGTAATGAGATATTCAAAAACAGTCGGACTCTGAAAGCATTTTATCAGCCAGCTCCCTTAAAGGAACACGCTGATTTATCGGGACTTTAGCTTATTCACCCTAACCCCCAGAGTTAGACTAGTCCATACGTACCCTTCTCATCTCAGTGCGTGCTGTAACGCTGTCTGACGCCCCCAGCATTAGCTTAGCTTAGCACAGATCCTGGAGGTAACAGCCTCCATCTAGTCTAGCTTGGCACAGATCCTGGAGGTAACCGGCTCCATCTAGCCTAGCTTAGCACAGATCCTGGAGGTAACTGGCTCAATCTAGCCTAAGCTTAGCACAGATCCTGGAGGTAACCGCCTCCATCTAGCCTAGCTTAGCACAGATCCTGGAGGTAACCGGCTCCATCTAGCCTAACTTAGCACAGATCCTGGAGGTAACCGGCTCCATCTAGCCTAGCTTAGCACAGATCCTGGAGTGTAACGGCTCCATCTAGCCTAGCTTAGCACAGATCCTGGAGGTAACCGGCTCCATCTAGCCTAGCTTAGCACAGATCCTGGAGGTAACCGGCTCCATCTAGCCTAGCTTAGCACAGATCCTGGAGGTAACCGGCTCCATCTAGCCTAGCTTAGCACAGATCCTAGAGGTAACCGGCTCCATCTAGCCTAGCTTAGCACAGATCCTAGAGGCCATCTAGCCTACTGCTCCCAATAAGTGACAACATAACGCCAACATGTTCCTATTTACATGTTGTGATTTGTAGAGTCACAGCGTGTACAGATAACAAGGTCACATGACACACAGCCGTCTTCTAACCGTATACATACTGGGAACTATGTTATTTTGTCAGTTATTCGGAGCAGTAGGCTAGATGGAGCCGGTTACCTCCAGGATCTGTGCTAAGCTAAGCTAATGCTGGAGCCGTCAGACAGCATTACAGCACACACTGAGATGAGAAGGGTATGTATGGACTAGTCTAACTCTGGGGGTTACGGTGAATAAGCTAAAGTCCCAATAATTCGGCGTGTTCCTTTAAAGCCACTCACACAATACTATGCATTAGGCATGCACCGATACCACCGTCAGCTCAGCGCCCGTGGGCTAGCGTCAATAAAACATATCGAAATAACGACTGAAGTTTAGAAAGAATGAAGAACGCAAAGTCTTGAGGCTGTTTTATGTTTCTTCGGGTCGGGTTGCTTTGCATCGCGGTGCATCTCACCTCCATAACGCTAGGGGGCGATAAGTCTGAGGTTATTTGCGAGGCGTCTGCCAGCCAGTTTATGTTATGTTAGCAAAGCAAACTTTAGCACAACTGCCCACAAAGTACTGCTTGCTGGCTAAGTGCTAATTTCAAAACGTGACATATAGACATGTTACTAACAGATAACCCTGTCACTGTAACCAACATACAGTGCCTTGCGAAAGTATTCGGCCCCCTTGAACTTTTCGACCTTTTGCCACATTTCAGGCCTCAAACATAAAGATATAAAACTGTAATTTTTTGTGAAGAATCAACAAAAAGTGGGACACAATCATGAAGTGGAACGAAATTTATTGGATATTTCAAACCTTTTAAACAAATAAAAAACTGAAATATTGGGCGTGCAAAATTATTCAGCCCCTTAAGTTAATACTTTGTAGCGCCACCTTTTGCTGCGATTACAGCTGTAAGTCGCTTGGGGTATGTCTCTATCAGTTTTGCACATCGAGACTGACATTTTTGCCCATTCCTCCTTGCAAAACAGCTCGAGCTCAGTGAGGTTGGATGGAGAGCGTTTGTGAACAGCAGTTTTCAGTTCTTTCCACAGATTCTCGATTGGATTCAGGTCTGGACTTTGACTTGGCCATTCTAACACCTGGATATGTTTATTTGTGAACCATTCCATTGTAGATTTTGCTTTATGTTTTGGATCATTGTCTTGTTGGAAGACAAATCTCCGTCCCAGTCTCAGGTCTTTTGCAGACTCCATCAGGTTTTCTTCCAGAATGGTCCTGTATTTGGCTCCATCCATCTTCCCATCAATTTTAACCATCTTCCCCTGTCCCTGCTGAAGAAAAGCCCGCCCAAACCATGATGCTGCCACCACCATGTTTGACAGTGGGGATGGTGTGTTCAGGGTGATGAGCTGTGTTGCTTTTACGCCAAACATAACGTTTTGCATTGTTGCCAAAAGTTCGATTTTGGTTTCATCTGACCACAGCACCTTCTTCCACATGTTTGGTGTGTCTCCCAGGTGGCTTTTGGCAAACTTTAAACAACACTTTTTATGGATATCTTTAAGAAATGGCTTTCTTCTTGCCACTCTTCCATAAAGGCCAGATTTGTGCAGTATACGACTGATTGTTGTCCTATGGACAGAGTCTCCCACCTCAGCTGTAGATCTCTGCAGTTCATCCAGAGTGATCATGGGCCTCTTGGCTGCATCTCTGATCAGTCTTCTCATTGTATGAGCTGAAAGTTTAGAGGGACGACGGTGCTTCGTAGATTTGTAGTGGTCTGATACTCCTTCCATTTCAATATTATGCTCTGCACAGTGCTCCTTGGGATGTTTAAAGCTTGGGAAATCTTTTGGTATCCAAATCCGGCTTTAAACTTCTCCACAACAGTATCTCGGACCTGCCTGGTGTGTTCCTTGTTCTTCATGATGCTCTCTGCGCTTTACACGGACCTCTGAGACTATCACAGAGCAGGTGCATTTATCACGAGGACTTGATTACACACAGCTGGATTCTATTTATCATCATTAGTCATTTAGGTCACCATTGGATCATTCAGAGATCCTCACTGAACTTCTGGAGAGAGTTTGCTGCACTGAAAGTAAAGGGGCTGAATAATTTTGCACGCCCACTTTTTCAGTTTTTTATTTGTTAAAAAAGTTTGAAATAGCCAATGAATTTCGTTCCACTTCATAATTGGGACCCACTTGTTGTTGATTCTTCACAAAAAATTACAGTTTTATATCTTTATGTTTGAGGCCTGAAATGTGGCAAAAGGTCGAAACGTTCAAGGGGGCCGAATACTTTCGCAAGGCACTGTATGTCGGAGTTCATTTGCAGAGCTGATGTCAGTGAACTAGGGCTTTGACTCCGAACTTCGTTATTCGAATATAATTCGAATATTAAAAAAAAATAATGATATTCGAACGAATATTAGCCAGCCCTTAATATTCGAAACTGTTATGGGCATTATTTTTTGTAAATGCGTTTGCTTGTAAACGTTTTCAGTTCAGATTTCGAGGCTTTTTCACGCATTTCAAAATGTAACTACACGTCGTGGCGATGCACGTCTCTCGGCCGTGGCTCGGTAGCGGTGCATTCCTCCCGAATTCTCAAAGAAAGCAGGCTGGCCCAGGGCCAGGCCAGGCCAGGCCAGGCCAGGGCCAGACCAGGACCAGGGCCAGGCCTTTACAGAAAGTCGCTGTTTTTTCTACAGAAAGTCGCTAGTCGCTTTTGTGAAAAAAAGTCGCACACACCAGCACACGAGTATAAACATCAGACCGCTTACGTAGGCTACGGTGAAAGCTCCGAACTTCCTGTCGAAAGCACACCGTTTGTGTTTAATCCAGGGTCTGACTTAATTTTTTTTTTTAAATGAAGGCATTTAATGGTCAAAATATTAATAAATATTCGAATATATTCGAATATTAATATTAATATACAAACAAACTTCGAATATGATTTTTGGGCAAAAGTCAAAGCCCTACAGTGAACTAGCATGTTGCTACTCCCCACAGTAGGCTGCTGGAAACGCCCACTATCAACACACAGGACCAGTCGAC
Organism: Perca fluviatilis; assembly: GCF_010015445.1. NCBI lineage: Eukaryota > Metazoa > Chordata > Actinopteri > Perciformes > Percidae > Perca > Perca fluviatilis. Next base: position 3,157,983 of record NC_053134.1, read on the forward strand.
CAATCACAGTCCTTGTGGTCTGATCACTAACATGCTAGTTAACATTAGTCATTAAACCTAAACAGCTAATGGAAGTCCAAACTGCCTGTGAGCTTCTCCTGTACTATACGGTAATTCCTCTACTGTGTGACAGTAAGTCTCGTGGTTATGACCCAATCGTTAGCCTATTGTTATAAAAGCGTCTGCTACGGAGCCATAACGTGAGCTACAAGGTAATGGAGCCTTTTATACATTGTCGTGTTTCTTTAGAAATAAACAACGGACAAATAGAGTCTTTAAACGCTTCAGATGTAAAGTTATTCTCTGTCAAAGTGACGTCAGAATGAATGGGAGTCAATGGGATGCTAACGGGAGGTGATGGCTTGGTAGCAACAAAATGGCGCCATAGGAGGTTCGAGTTCTGAAGCGAAGCTTACCCCCCTTGGACCCTCCTCCACAGCGCTGCGGAGGAAGGGGCTGGCGATTCCACACAGCATTCTGGGATGGGAGAACAACGTGCTCTGGTTTATTGGCATTTCTTTAAACCAATCACAATCGTCGTGGGCGGGGCTAAGCTCCGGACGGAGCCACGGTGCCTCTGCAAAACAGCCTCTGGAAGGAACTAGTTTTGGTGGAACACGTGGACATTCAAAAGTAGTTTTAGTCGTGCAACAGAAAACTCAGATTGGACAGATAGTCTAGCTAGCTGTCTGGATTTACCCTGCAGAGATCTGAGGAGCAGTTAACCATATCCGGCAGAATTTCTGTTGGCAACGGAGCAATCCCAGAAATGAAAGGTTGTGGATAAAGACTATTCACGTGCAAAAAAAAAAAAAAAGATCTTTACTTTTGCACCGAAACAAAAAATTTCATGTAAGTGCAAAACATACTTGGCAATAAAACTGTTTCTGATTCAAGTTTATAAGAGATAGAAAACCAGAGAAAATCTGCAAATCCTCACATTTGAGAGACTGAAATCAGAAAATGTTAAAAGGTGTTTGTTTAATGAGGTGAAGAGAGGGAGAGAGAGGGGAAAGGAGGGAGAGAGAGAGAAGTAGAAAGCAAGCAAGTGAGAAAGAGAGGAGACAAAAGAGGAAATGAAACTGAGAGCTGCCACTTCTATCCAAATAATCCAGCTTATCAGCATCATCACCTGTTCAAGGAGAAGTCCAATCAGTCTGCTCCTTTTACTACAGTTAAAGATCTGGGGGGCGCCTGGATAGCTCACCTGGTACAGTGTGCACCCTATGTACAAAGGCTCAGTCTTTGTCGCAGCGGCCGCACGTTCAACTCCGACCTGCAGCCCTTTGCTGCATCTCTCTCTCTCTCTCTCTCTCTCTCTCTCTCTCTCTCTCTCTCCTATATAATGAAGGCCAAAAATGCCCCAAAAGTCATCTTAAAGTAAAAGATCTGAGTACTGGTATTAACAACATTATAAAGGGAGACTCAGGCCAGATAGAGAGCAGCGTTTCATCATGCCTGTAGCGGGGTATTAGTACAACAGGAAGCGATTGATTGGACGACACTCGGAGGGTTTAAATGTGCCGAATTTAGGCCGAGGACGACATTAAATTATTGACGAGACATTGATTATTAACCGTCTGTGGGACAGTTCTCTGCTTTGATAGCTAAGGGGGGATGAAAAACTGTCATTAATCTCATCAGCAGCAGCGAGCCAATAAAAACGCAGCGCGCTCGGGCGCCTGGGCAGCTCACCTGGTAGGGCAGGCGCCCATATATAGAGGTTTACAACTCGACGCAGCAGCCGCGGGTTCGACTCCGCCCTGCGGCCCTTTGCTGCGTGTCATCCCCCCCCTTTCTCTCTCTCTCTCTCCTTTCATGTCTTCAGCTGTCCTGTCAAAATAAAGGCCTATATTGCCCAAAAAAGAATTAAAAAAAAGCATGCAGCATGCTTGTACCAAGATCTAAAGCCTGTGATTGGCTGTCTTACGTTACTGCATTTAATATTCCGTTGCAGGGTCCCAAATTAGCACCATTTACCAGCCAAATGTTTGTAAAATATGCAAGCGGCTGGTAGATTTTGCTTCGCTCACCAGCCAAAAAACAATGATAATCTATTCAGGGTTCAACGTTAAAGGTCCAGTGTGTGGGAATTTCTCCCGTCTAGCGTTGAGATCATATATCAACAATCAACTCTCTCTCACCACGCACTTCAAAAGGAGGTATTAACAGCTACGGTAGCCTTCACGCTCCAAAAAGCCGGTCTCTCGCTCTTTTCAATCTCCTTTTTCTTTTTCTGGGCGAAGAAGAAGAAGAAGAAGACTCCTGTTCCTGAAATTTGGATTTTGAATACATGTGGTCCTCCATGTTTTCCTTCTTCTAACTTACCACCTGGGCCGACAAGCTACGATACCCGTTAGCAGCATTAGCATCAGCTGTGAGTTTATCATGTGACAGAGAAAACACGAAAGGTGGAGCAGTATGTCCCTTACACACACACACACACACACACACACACACACACACACACACACACACACACACACACACACACACACACACACAGATACACAAAGGTGGAGCAGTATGTCCTGTATGTCCCTTACACACACACACACACACACACACACACAGATACACAAAGGTGGAGCAGTATGTCCTGTATGTCCCTTACACACACACACACACACACACACACACACACACACACACACACACACACAGATACACACACACACACACAACACACACACACACACACACACACACACACACAGATACACACACACACACACACACACACAGATACACAAAGGTGGAGCAGTATGTCCTGTATGTCCCTTACCGGCTAACATATTTCAAGATGGAGCATGAATATGGAGCGTCTACCACAGTTTATGCAAACGCAAACATTACATTTCAAGCCAATAGGAATACTTGGAATTGATGGTGGAGGTAAATATTCATGAAAAAAGGACAAGTTGGTGAACGGGCAAAACAGATGGGTGGCCTCGACCCCCCCTTCCCCTTAACTGTGGCAAATATTTTCTTACATCTTTAACCCCACCTTTATTTTGTATTATTATTTATGTGCAGCGATATATGAAATGTAGGTTAACACTGATTGAGTATTCTTGTGTTTATCTTTATATGTTTATCAGTAGTCTTTTGTAGAACCAAACCTATGGTGGTGGTGGTGGGGGGTGGGGGTCCCCTGAATTAGCATGTGACCTCAGCCTGGCCCCTCCATTTGAAATGGTCTAGAACCGCCACTGACCCTTATTGTTGAGATCTGGACTATTGGGTGGCTGTTGGACCAAACAGGCCCATTCTGAGCCAGGAAACCCCCGGCGGCTGTCACTTAGATTTGTTCTTATGGATTTTATTCATAACATAGGGGATTTGGTATCCAAGTCAATATTTATAGGTTTTATTTTAACCCCGCTCTCCCGGGACGACTCGTGTTGCGCAACACGCGCACCCACACAAGTGACAGCAACACAAACACCCCCCTCCCTCCAACTAAACACCTCCATCACCCTCCTGCTTCGATTTCCAAAACAACAACCAGCTTCGTTAACCGTCACGGCAGGTTAGCGGCAGGTTAACGGCACGTTAGCGGCAGGTTAACGGCTGGTTGGCAGAAGGTCAGCGGCAGGTTAGCAGAAGATTAGCGAAAGTTCAGCGGCAGCTTCCG